>NW_011887800.1:471667-481767 GCF_000806365.1 Fopius arisanus | reverse complement strand
AGTTTTGCCTTTTGTCATTAATCAAATTAAATTAGTCATTATGTGTATTGAAATAACGATTTTCCACACACCTGTACGGAAAGTTCGTACTTACCTCTCTGACGAGTGCTCAGAATGGCGGAAGGTCAAGACTTTATTGTTTTATCCCTTATCAGAAAGTTGATCGAGAATGCGTGATTTTTTTGATTGTTAACTGTTTATTCGTCTTCTGATTGGGTGATGGATTGATTGATAATTTCCATGACTAGAACATTTTCAATAACATGAGGATGTTACTGTGCGCTAGAGCGTTCATTTAGAAATAGAACCCGCGCTTGATTGCCTAGTATTTTTATAATGTCTATTATTTCAACAATTCTAAAATGCACGTTTAAAAAAATGTACCGTAATTGACGTATTGCCATGATACTGCATGATATTCAGAAATTTAACTCTTGATAAAGTCGCCAAGTAGCAACTCAATGATTTAATTGAAAATTTCTCGATTTTTTTGTGTTCATGACTGAGAATACTTGCGAAAATTGCATAGAACATCCTTGACGTTTCGCGGTTACATTTAAACGATTTGAACATTGGAGAAAATGGGAAAGTACCTAGGATCTTCCTCTACCGTAGAGACAGCAAATAATTGATGACGTTCTCCAAACAGGATTGACTGAAGTAGAGGCTCAGTTCTGGGGTTTTTAGTGACCCCAGCAGCATCGTAGTACTGCACCCCAAGAGAGGGAGGGCGCCACACGTAATGGGGGGGTCGTCCCGTAATTCACCGGCCGACTCGGTAACTGCCTCAATAGCAGTCCCGCTATGAGAGGGACCCGTCAACTGGGTGAATTTTCTTTTATGTGTTACGAAATTGGTATTCACTGAAACAGAAAGATGACAAATGTTCACAAAAGTATGAGAGGAGCATAAAAATGGAGGAAGTCTTCACTGAAATTTGAAAATTCGAAATTTTTGAAAAAGTATCAGGAGAGCATGCGAATCGAGGAGGTATTCAATGAAATTTTAAAATTCGAAATTTTCAAAAAAGTATCAGGGGAGCATGGAAATCGAGGAGGTATTCACTGAAATTTGAAAAATTCGAAATTTTCAAAAAAGTATCAGGGGAGCATAAAAACCGAGGAGGTATTCACTGAAATTTTAAAATTCGAAATTTTCAAAAAAGTATCAGAGGAGCATGGAAATCGAGGAGGTATTCACTGAAATTGAAAAATTTTAAATTTTCAGAATAAAAATTCATCCAGTCAATTGGTCCCTCTGACAGCGGAACTGCTACTGAGGGCCTGAGGCAGTTACCGAGTCGGCTGACGGGCAGACCCCCCCACCAGTGGGTTCGGTCCCCTCTTTCTCTTGGGGTGAGGTGGGGTACAATGCCGGTGGGGTTACTCAAACCCCCACTGAGTGGCTCAGTTCCCAGGGAGTACCTCACCCCAAGAGAAAGTGGGGGCCGCACCCAATGGTGGGGTGTCTGCCCGTTAGCCGACTCGGTAACTGCCTCAGTAGCAGTCCCGCTGTCAGAGGGACCACTTGACTGGATGAATTCTATTTTCTGAAAATTTAAAATTTTTCAATTTCAGTGAATACCTCCTCGATTTTCATGCTCCCCTGATACTTTTCGAAATTTCAAATTTCAGTGAATACCTCCTCGTATTTCATGTTCTCCTGTTACTTTTTTGAAAATTTTTAATTTTTCAATTTCGGTGAATACCTCCTCGATTTTCATGCTCCCCTGATACTTTTTTGAAAATTTTCAATTTTTCAATTTCAGTGAATACCTCCTCGATTTCCATGCTCCTCTGATACTTTTTTGAAAATTTCGAATTTTAAAATTTCAGTGAATACCTCCTCGGTTTTTATGCTCCCCTGATACTTTTTTTAATATTTCGAATTTTTCAAATTTCTTTTAATACCTCCTCGATTTTCAGGCTCCTCTGATACTTTTTTGAAAATTTCGAATTTTTCAAATTTCATTGAATACCTCCTCGATTTTCATGCTCTCCTGATACTTTTTCAAAAATTTCGAATTCTCAAATTTCAGTGAATACCTTCTCCATTTTTATGCTCCTCCGTTACTTTTTTGAAAATTTATCATTTTTCTATTTCAGTGAATACCAATTTTGTAACACATTAAATAAAATTCATCCAGTTGACTGGTCCCTCTGACAGTGGGACTGCTACTGAGGCAGTTACCGAGGTCGGCTGACGGGACAACACCCCCATTGCGTGTGGCGCCCTCCCTTTCTTGGAGTGCAGTACTACGATACCGCTGAGGTCACCCCAACCCCCAGAACTGAGCCTCTACTTTAGTCAATCCTCTGTGACGTTCCCCTTGAGCGGCCATTTGGGAATCGACCTTGAGGACCTCGTTGTTCTGCACCAATGACATCTCCACATGGGCTTGTCTCCACCAGAAAGTTCATTCTAGGGTGCGTGAAAACTCCTCATCCGGTTGGAGAAAGAGGATTTCTTGTTTCCATTGCCATCTCACACGTCGACGTCAGTCATCCACTGGAGTATGTGAAGGTGCCACTGGTGTTACCAACCCCGACAGATTATCCTGAAGACATTGACTTGGCGAGGAATTTTAAGGATCAAACGAACGATGAGAGACAACTCGTCGACATCAGGAATGCCCGGTGCTCGGTATTCCTCGCGGTAACGAATCAAGGCTGAACGAAAAGGCGAAACTGAGTTAATCACGAAACCAGTGGATTTAACTGATTATCCGAGAGGTATTAGTCCAAATATGGCAACAAGTGAGGAAGGTGTCACCGACCTGAGGGCAGAGATCGAGAGGCTTTCGAGGGAATTGGATTTGGCATCCACAGAGAAAATTCAATCTGCTCAGTATGGCCTGGCCCTTCTCGAGGAAAAGTCATCCCTGGAGCAGAGGTGCAATGAGCTTGAGACCCTCTACGAAAATACCAGGCACGAACTCGACATCACTCAAGAGGTTAGTTGAAATGAGTGTTCAGAAAAATCAACAAAGGATATTACTATTAGAATAATCAAATTCTTCATAAGCAACCGGTGAGGTTAATTATTTTAATAGCCCAATATCAATAATATTTATCACATCAATCAATAGTTCTTTTCAAATCAATCATTAATTTGAGGGGCATTTGCAGTAGCTGTTGATGTCAATCACGTCTCCATGAACTAAACCCATTAAATTTTGCGTATATATCCAGTAGAAAACGATTACTAATATTTTTGAGACCGGGGCCTCGTCATTGTTGAGATATGCACCGAAAATTATCGCGTTTTTCAATTTAATGATGACTATCTCGAAAAGGTGGAGAAAGTCATGAAAAAGTGGGTAATTATTTTATATTGACGGTTACAGCAACAATCAGTAATTGTAACGTGAAAAATGCTCATTATCGAATCGGTTTCAATCGACAAATGCATATTACTCATTATCTGGATAATCTACATGACCTAATCAAAATTAAAATATGACTCAGAATAATATTACTGATGATCCCTGGTTGGAATTTTTCATTTCATTTTACGAGGGATTCACATCCTCTTGAGATGGCCCAGAGTAAATAAACAGAGATATTTTTGGAGTAAAGTTCCTGGGGAGAATCTGTTGGGAGAATTGGCATTCGGTTGACTCAATCCTCTGGGAGGGTCTAGCCATGTCTCGAGGGAGTGTATGAGGCATTCACATTTTTCGAGATAATGAATGGGTGAATGAGGTTTTAATTCATTTGGGTTTTAGGCATTGGCCAAGTTTCAAACTACAACGAAATTGACGACTAAGAGTGGAATCGAGCAGGAAGAGAGCCTTCTTTGTGAGAGTGCTGCCAGGGAAACGTCACTGCAGACGCAAATAATTGAGCTTGAGACTGATATTAAACAGGTGAGTCAATAAGGTTTTATCTGAGGGGGTGGGGAAGGAAAAAAGAGGTTGATAAGTTATATCTCTTTGGGATTCAAATTAAGACATGAATTATCTACTTTGGGAAAAATTTTAACATCACAATAGAATTGAAATTACTGTAATAAATTGACACAACTGTGTTATTGCCGATATCCTATAATTTTTCGATTTTTTTAGCTGCGTCACGAGCTCGAGCGAGTGCAAGCCGAGCGTGATCATGCCCTCCAGGAGCGTGAGGATGTTGGCAAGGATCACCAGCAGGCGGAATCAGAGCGGAAAAATCTTCGCTCGGAGCTCCGAGAGTGTCGCTTCCGTGAAACTCGTCTACTCCAGGATTATTCAGAACTCGAGGACGAGAATATATCCCTTCAAAAACAAGTGTCGACCCTGCGCTCGAGTCAAGTCGAATTTGAGAGTGCAAAACATGAAATAAGAAGATTGACCGAGGAAGTGGAGACACTGAACAGTCAGGTTGAAGAGCTGTCGAACCTCAAAACGATTGCTGAGAAGCAGATGGAGGAGGCACTGGAGTCCCTCCAGGCAGAGCGTGAGGCCAAGTATGCCTTGAAAAAGGAACTCGACCAGAGAATGAACAGCGAATCGATCTACAATCTTAGTAATCTTGCTCTCTCGATCCGAGGAATCACTGAAGACCAAACGATATGCAGTGATGGAGAGGACGATTCTCCAGCTCTCAGGCGGATTGAGGCTGATCTCAAGACCCAGGAGCCAGGAACATCAGCTGCTGGCAAACAAGTTGATCTGTTTTCAGAGATTCACCTGAATGAACTGAAGAAACTGGAGAAACAACTGGAACTCGCTGAGTCAGAGAAGGCCCTGTTAACGCAGAATTTACGAGACAGTCAGCACGCGGTGGAGAAGAGCCAGGGGGAGTTGCAGGCCTTTGTCGCCAGGATTGTGCAATTGTCAGCTCACGTCCAGTCGCTTCAGCACTTGCATTCAAAGCTTCCAGAAAAGCAGACAGAGGAGACTGCTATGGATAAATTAACTCAGGTGATTTTTTTTTGGGAGAATTTTTGGGGTGTGACTTAACAAATATCTACAGTTAATAATATAAGGATTTGGAATAATATTTAGTTCCGATTTTGTTATAAAATTTTCTCATTGATTTGTCTTCATTGACTTAATTTTGAGTGCAGGCTGTTATGCAGTACCACCAATGGAGCACAATGTCGGCTCACGAGGTAGAACAACTCCAGAAAGACCTATTGGAGCTCGAAGCTGGTTTAACCATCTCCGACACAACTCAACAACTGAGATCAGAGCTGACAAATCTTAGAAACAAGGTAAGACTGTTGTTAGAATTATAATCCATACAACAATCATTAATTGTATGTGAATAAACAAGAAGGTACTCCTGTGTCCGGTGATAACCAGGGTAATGAGGGGGAAAAATATCTAGATTATTGATTTAACAAAAGAATCCCGTGGTGTTGGTTAAAATGTTAAAAATTATGTTGAACAACAAATTGTCGGGTTGCAGATACCACTGTCAGAGAAGAGCCTTCAGGAAAAGGTTGGAACGTGTGGCCCCGTTTACGTATTTACCACCTACTTAATAATAACTTGAGTTTATCTCTAATTTTACGTTTCATTACTCTCTGCCTATCTAATGAATTCACGTTGCTTCATTTACGATGTCCTAACCAACGTTTACTAGGAATCGCTTCTTCATCTTAACAGAATACCGTTACAAGTCCATCATGCAAGAGTACTAAACACCCAAGAATCCGATGATTCAAATGATCCGAGAGAATATTGAGAAGGAGAATTTTTAACGTGGCATGAAACTCTTGATCCTATGAGTCTCGTTGCACGAACACTCGTTATTATTCTACGAGTGTCACCAATTTTCCTTGCAGTTATGCTACACATTGCTCGTGAAGAAAGATTCATGCAATATGGAATTCATAGAACGTAACGAAACAGAGACATAATTTTTTAACATCTCATTAAAATAGCTCTACTCTACTCCACAGTGATTTCAAAGATCATTGCGAATTTTTTTCTCCATTAAATCCGTGAAAATCAACATTTCAATTTTAATGAAAGTTTAGACAATAACAACGATATTTTAAAAAATTATCTGATGTAGTTTGAGAATTGAAAAACTAAAAAATATTGAAAGGGAGAGCTACTTTACATTTATCTTACGATGAATTCAGAATGAGATTTGCTTGTCTAAAAGGATTTTATCAATTGATTTTAATGTTTACTATTTATGAATTCACTACTGCATCGAATAAATTCACCAAAAAACCAGAAATATCGTGCTTACGGGCATGTGTATTCATCCAAAGAAATATAGAATGCGAAGCCAGTACCCATCATTGTACTCCAAAACCTCTTAACCCTTTCTCAACTGGTTAATTCCGAATTTTCAGCTGCTGGACACCGAGCACAAGAACACCCAGTTGGAGTCAGACGTTGGCATCGTCTCGAAACTGGCGGCTGAAGCTGGTGGTTGCCTGGACACAGCTCAGAATGATCTTCAGAATATTTCCGACGAGCTTGCTCAACTGTATCACCACGTCTGCGCTGTCAATGGTGAAACACCGTCCCGAGTGATTCTTGATCACGAAAAAATTGTCCCTATGAAGGAGGAAGAGTCTAGTGGTAGAATCGAGTGGTTGAGAACGCTGTCGAAGACTGGACTGCCTATCAAGGATCTGGAGAGTCTCAGCAAGGCAAAGGAGATTGGGAAGCACATTGAGACTGTCATGGACCAGATCAAGCACCTCAGCAATGCTGTAGAGCATACGATCGACATGTCCAAGCTCAAGGGAACACAGGGGGCCGTATCTGATGGTGATTATATTTCGAAACTATCTATGATTTGCATTAAATTATTAAATCCTTTTTTGAATGGCTACTATTATATAAAAATTGAAATTTCCGAAATAATAATCTATAATATTTGGCAGAACTATATTTCATTCAATTTCTGGGAAAAGCCTCATGAGAGTCTCCTTGAAGGTGGCATTGAAAGACATTTCAAATTTTCAAACAGTAGAAAGACATGCTTTTGGAAGTTTTGTAATTTATGTTTATTTTCACAAAATTATTATTCGATTAATATCGATAGTTTCTTTTGTTTTCACTAACAAATACTCTAAATTTACAATGATAAAATTACGGGAATTTCCAGTGCAATTGCCACTTGCTGGAGATCTTCCAATTGTAAAGTCAGAGTTTAACGAGTCGATTTTAACTTAATTTTCCTTCACTATGTTAAATGCTCTTCAATTTTCTTCACTAATGTTAAATATTCTTAATATCATATATTTTTGTTCTCTTGCCATTCGCAGCTGACAATGAGATCAAGGCAGAGGAGTCAGAGCTCCGGGAACAGGTGATCAAGCTGAAAGCCCAGTTGTCCACGAAGATGGAACAGATCGCCACCCTCAGGACTGTCCTCAAATCCAACAAAAACACAGCTGAAGTCGCCTTGAACAACCTCAAGAGCAAGTACGAGACTGAGAAGAGCATCGTCAGCGAAACCATCTCGAAGCTGAGGAATGAGCTGAGGAGATTGAAGGAAAATGCTGCAACATTCTCCAGTGAGTATTCCAAAAAGACAAAAGAGATGTGGGGAGAAGATGGGCTATTTTATTGAACTATACTGAACAACTTGCAAACAGTTCATCGACCCCACTATCTCTGGTATTGATTTCTACGAGTTTACAATCTCTTACTAATGCTGATCTCTTTTTACCTCTTCCTCCTTGAATGTGCGACTAATGTCATGAAAAACTCTCTGGAAAAAAACGTATCATTTCATTATCAAGTATTCATGTACATTTTCATATTAATATCAAGCTCAGTGACAATTGATCTAGCTGTAGCATTAGGCGTATGCAATCGCGAATATCTCCTCAAGTGTTGAAAAATCCACATAAATAACCATTAATCTCTTCTTAATTAATTTGTGGCCATAACGAGCAGCCAAACGTACAATTAATAAGACTGACCTAGTTAGCGAACAGATTAAAGCTCCACATTCATCCCATCCCTTTAAAGCAGCTCTTTGCATATTCCCTGTTTTTGAATTATCAAACTCAATTAAAATTAAAAAAACATTGAACATTTTCAAACAGTTCTGTGTAAAGAATAAAGAATAGAACGCGTTTTCACAAAGTGGATTATCTTTCATGAGCTGTTGAAAAAAGTTTGCATTTTTTCACATCTCATAGTAAAAAATGTCCATTTTTATTCTCCATTACAATGAAAGGATTGATTTGAATCGACACATTAAAAAATTGACTCAGTTTTCGATTATTAAGAACATTCTTTATTCAAAAACACAGAGGACAA
This sequence comes from Fopius arisanus, assembly GCF_000806365.1. Lineage (NCBI taxonomy): Eukaryota > Metazoa > Arthropoda > Insecta > Hymenoptera > Braconidae > Fopius > Fopius arisanus. Next base: position 473,543 of record NW_011887800.1, on the reverse strand, counting down.
TTGAATTGGGGAAACAATTGAGATTCCAAGGGTAACAATTTTGTCAAGTTGTTACAAATTTTCAATTTAGAGCTACTTTAATGTCTCCATATGAAACAACTCATAATTTCGATTATTTCCATGCACAGCACGTACCAGCTACTTTCCTAGTGTTATCCCTCCACGTGGTAACGGCTTACAACTCCCAATAGCCCACAAACTCCCTCATGATGCCCCCACTGGTGTTTTTAACACCCACCTAACTGTGAATTACCAACAGGTTTACGTGCGATGTTTGCCGCGCGTTGTGAGGAATACGGAACTCAAGTAGAAGAGCTTCAGCGTCAATTGCAAATAGCTGAAGATGATCGAAAGACCTTGAATCATCTCCTGCGACTGGCTGTCCAGCAGAAACTGGGACTCACCATGAAGCTCGAGGAGCTCGAGGTAGATCGTGAATTGAGAAACTCCCGAAGACACGGGACTGGGGGTAATGGACGTGGTGGCCGACCTCGAATGCAACAACAGTCAAACCGTCCTCACGGCAGAGATTTCTTCTAGAAGATGGTCAAGATGTGGAGCAAAGTATTCTGAGTGAATCCGCTCAGGGGAAAATATTCAACAGAGAGATAACACTTGATTACCTCGATCACCCCTTGAATTGCCTATTGGAATTGATACATTTGGTAATTATCGATATCTAATCGTGCCAGAGATATTTTTACAGAATACCACCGAATTCACTGGGCAATTGTTCGAGGTATTCTATAAACGTGACCACTCGATAGCTCCATATCGTGGAACAGGAATTATTTTTTCTTCGTTACCAATTTAATATGTTCTACTGTTTAGAACAATTTTGCGAAACGAAATGTCTTTCGTTTGTATTGTTAAATAGGAAGAGTTCGATGGAAGACGAAAATAATGATGGAATAACCATCCATTTTAGGGGAGGGAGGGGATGATTATTTATGTTTAATCATTGGTAGTGACAATACTATTGTTGTAACGAAGAGATGAGAATTAAAATTCGTAGGTAAAGCATAATCAATTGTAGATGTAGGAATGGAGAATTTTTTCCAAGGGGGAAATTTAGATACTTAGAATTTTTTATTCGTCATACACTGATTACAGGCTTCATCCTTCTGTCCATTCTGATGCTGGTAGATAACTCTGATAAAAAATATGAATCAATTCCGTCTAACTCGTTAATTTGGCAGCTAGTTGCAACTTAGTAGTATTATTCATTTTTAAAGAAATATTTTATCTGCAATAATATATTCGTCGTATTATTTTATCGTTTAATTGACTTAATGGATCAAGTATTTTATCTGTTGTGAACAGACTCTGCTATTATCATTCTTAAGGTGGTCGTATGAATTTTTAAATCGAATGAAAAATCGTCAGGAGCTGTTATTGTCGAAGTAAATTTCATTGAAAAAAAAAATAGAAAAAAAGCTCAATTGCGCAATGCATGATTCGTTATGACGATAGGCGAAATCAACATTGATAAAACGAATGTTATTACTATCACAACGTCCATTTTCCATTGCCCGATGAGGCAGTAGAGTGCAAAGCTCGGGAATTAATTAAAATATGAATGAAAAATCGTTATTGAAGTCCTATTAAATTTTATCTACAAAAAGAAAGCAAAAAAAAACATCACTGAGTATTATCGTACGTACTGTTTGTGTGCTCACTACACCGTAATTGTAAATCTCGCTTCTGTTCAATTGTCGATTTATTGTTATACTATGGATTATCAATTGTGATTGATTTAAACGATGAGTGAACTATTATCAAATTCATTCTGATCAATTTTTTTGATCGATCAGAGAATTCTAAATTATATTTATACTGTGTACTGTTATTATAAACGACCGTGTCCACAAAACGC
>NW_011887800.1:467814-469302 GCF_000806365.1 Fopius arisanus | reverse complement strand
TCAGGTACTCAAATTTTTTCGATATTCCGGTCTCGTTACAATTTTACATCCCATCTTGAAATACTCATAAATTATACGGAATATTATACGGAAAAATTCTGTCGAAAAATGCCATTACCAGCTCTGGAAAAATGACAGTCTACTGCTCCTCAATATTTCGACTACTATTTTCTAGCAGCCTTACAGATTTTCTAAGGATTTCTGTGGAAATTATATTTCGATAAGAGTCAGTTACATAATATAATTTTCAATGTCCCATTTTTCCTAGGGCAAATTACGTGATTTTTAACAAACCTCATTAAAAAATAATGAATCGTTGTGGGAGTGTATAGAATGGCAAATAAAAAGTACCGGAAAATTCAAAAATTTTTAATGATACCAATTACAAGTAAACAAAATAGGGCAAATATTGGTAATTTACTTAATTTATTTTTCCTTAATTAATATACAAATAAACAAATGATTTTATAGATAATCTAAAAAAACGATTTTTGGAAAAATCGGTCTATCTCGAAAAACGCCTGACCGATCGACCTGAAATCTTGTCCGGATATACTCTCAAATAATCTCCAACATTCCCCAGAAATTCAGATTTTCCGCATGAACTTTACTCCTTTTTATGAATTCTTGTTTTTTCGAAAATCTAAAAATCCAGACCCACATTCACTTCATATTTTCACATTTCATAAAATTTCCACGATTTTCAAACAAAATGATAAAATCGGGAAACTGATTGATAAACCTTCCACTCCGAAGCAAAAGTAATAAATAAAAATATTGATGACGAAAAGTACCTCAAAAACAATATTAATCCCCACAGTGAGCCAACAATGAAAATTAATTCTACCAATTCGAGTAAGCACTCACGAATACCCGGCAATAATCATTCCTCCAATATTAAATAATTCAAAACCAATGAACGAGATAATGGGATTGTCGTTGGACAAACTATCTGCTATTGCCATATATCTGATTGGATTATGGCTCACTGGGCGGTGAATTAATCATACCGTTGGGATTTTACAACCCCTACCTCTGTCCTGGGAAAATGCACTCCAGTCTGTTGAAATTAATCGACTTGTCTACGTGCAACATTGACACCCTTGTTGTTTGTCAATGGCAACAGAATTTTTAGAGCTCCAGCTTGAGAATAATGAGACATGGGTAATACAAGCTGCCGCATACATTGTCTTTACAATTTCCTTATCTCGATGTCCCAAAATGTGATGAATTCAAAGGGTATAACGACGGTGTCAGAGACTAGATCATGGGGAAAGGGAGTACCAGTGAGATAATCCCGGGGGATTCCCTGCCAGAGGATTAACGGCCGACGCTTTCGGGGATTCCCTTTGGTATTTCTGGTGGAAGACATACCCAACTGATCACTGTCACTCTGATGTGGTGAACAATGTTGCCCTCATTGCCCTTGTTGCCATAATGCTCCCCTCAATTCACCTCGAGATTCTCCATAGAAAATGGCCGATTGTT
>NW_011887800.1:464122-466174 GCF_000806365.1 Fopius arisanus | reverse complement strand
CCATTCCATCACAACACCACTGAGTATTCTCCGGGTGTTGAAATATCGCCATAGAGCACGAAAAAAAACTTTCATCCTCCAGAATGCACGAGTCGTATAAAAATTTCATCTCCCAACATTTTTTCGTCCTCCCCATCTGTATTCCTCGTTCAATATACGACCGATATGAAAAACTATTCCCTCTTTTTACTCTATCCTCCTTGACACTCGCATTCTCTCCATCTTGAGTTTGAGGTACTCATTGAGAATGACGTTATGCAACAGTGAATGTAATGAATTCTATCTATCGTTTCAGGGTGAAAATGCGTCATCCCGTGGGAGAAACGTCGACGGCCGCGTCTTCATAGTGTAACATAAACGCAATAATAACCGCGGAATCACTGACGCCTTCTGACTCCGAGGAATGTCCGGTTTTCCTGGCAAAATGCCAGGACTTCCCGCGAGTCAACCGACATTTCAAGAGTACAAACCAGTCGACTGTACTGAGTTACCCGAAATTATGAGGGGTTTTACGCTCAAGGATCTTCATCCGCTTTCCCACAATACGATATCGCTTTAGTTTTCGAATGGAAGAGTATCTGATGTATCCGCTAAATCCGCAATCCTTCATCTCTTGTGAGAGGATTACTCATTTTGGATATCATATTTCTAGATGATGTACATGTTGTAGTTTTTTTAGGTGAAAAAAATTTCGATATCTTTATTTCATTCGCAGATATATACGCAGGCACGTTATACAGTTGTACATGAAAAAATTTTCATTCGAATTTCCCGGGTTTCATTTTCAAAAGTTCTATCACATCAAGTTTCCGCTGTATATTCAGGAAAATTCAGGAAAACGGAAAATTCATGACATTTTGTTCCATAGTATTCGGATTCCATTAAACAATTCTCAGTCTACGGATTATTAAATGAAAATAAAATTCAATTAACATGAAACCATTAGATTAATTAAAATATAGTTTTTATGAATATTTTGATAATTAATATTTGTAGAAATAACATACCCAGGTTTCAAGGGCGTGTCTCAAAAAGTTTTTCCACTACAGACATCTATTAATATGTAGATATATATATATAGATTTTTATTATTTTAATTATCATTATTATCATTATAATGAAATCAAGAATTTTACTTTTAACGGTTTATTTCGCGAAAACGTACGCAAATTTACTGCAGTTATAATTCGATGGCAAGTCATTCGATAGATTCCATACAATTCCATTTCTTTTTTAATCAGGCCCTTCTTTGTCTAATTGAAATGCAAAAAAAAATCACGTGAAACGGTGAAGAACTTCATGGCACGTGAATAAGAACTTTCCAGCGCAATCGAATTTCTTTACGGTACTTCCAACTCGGTGAACCACCAATCGCAGAATGCTTAGTATTTTTATTTTATTTGTCTCGGCGTACTGATTTTTACTGAGATAAAATACCACACAAGAGGATAAAATAAACCATTGGACTGGTGTACAAATGGCAGTAGCTCACAGGATGTTTAACCATTCGCCAAGATGTTTGAACTCGAAATCGTGGAATTCGTTGAAGAGAACTCATTGTCCGTGCGTTGAAGTAAACCCATTCCCCAGAGTTCACCCCGAATTTCTCATGTCGCTAAACTATTTCTCTGTACCCAAACTTCCGGCATATTCAATCCAGTGAGTGCAATTTTTACAATTCGACCCGATGAAATGGAAATAAAAAATGAGATAGATACGTTGTCTGCTTGTGTGAGCCTCCGATCTCAGTCGGACTCGATCCGGGTTTTACCTATTTATAAGTTCGAGGGTCGACGTTTAACCTTGCCCGCCACAAAGAGCACCTCCAAGTTGCGATATATAATCCCCAGTAGAATGTACACAAGTAGATTTGCTCCAATTGGGTCAGGTCCATGGCACTATACGCCACAATCATCTCGCTCATATATTTGCTTTGCGGAAAACTAGAGCCACGAGAAATCGTTCTACCACCTGTCATAAGTCATCTACATCACTTCAATATTAATGTCATTTTTCTTCTAGAAACCAACGCAAGCTGACAACATTTTTCCC
>NW_011887800.1:460146-463737 GCF_000806365.1 Fopius arisanus | reverse complement strand
TTGAACAAAATGTACTTATCCTAGTTTAACACTTCGTTACTGAATTGATCGTTTCAAGAACTACAATTAAAAATTTTTATACCAGTTATAATGATATAATATAAATTATAATAGTCTGTGGCGATACTTATGAAAAAAGTAGTGGTTTAGGTTGTAATTACTCGCGTTAGAATTTTTTTTCATGTGCATCCCATAAAATTTTATACCAGTGAAAATAAGGTCATTTCTTCACTTGCACCATAAAAGTTATTTTCCACACGAAGTGAAAAATTGAACGAAAATGATGTATCCCTTCCATAATTCCGGACCAAAAAATAGTTGAGGACAATTTTATGGAGCCGTGACAGAATTTTTACTGAAATATAAATAAATAATGTTTACTCAATATTTATCGTGGTATAGTTATGGATTTTCCTTTGACTGATCTCCGGCTTATGCAAAATAAAAAAGAAGAGGATAGTTTTTAGTAAATTTGTAATGAATTATTGCTCCTGGCCTGGACATGGCTTAAATGAATTTCCCCGCGAAACTTTTCGATTGGAGAAAAAATTTCCTTCCGTTAAAAACTTGTAGTAGCTTTTGTCGGAAGTGCAGGTTGTCGTCAAAGGCCTTGCAGACATTGAGGTTCCCTTGTAATTAACTCCCGCTTTTCCTCAACCTAATCACATAAAATAAAATCACTTATTTTCAGTCTCAACAAACAGTCTCAAAGCGAAATATGAAAGAAGGGGGATAAAATCTAGAGGAACATGAAGGACTACATTGGAAAATATCACACAAATACCAGGGGTACCCAAATATTCAATAAATTAACAGATTTATCTATAAAAATTGTGGAGAAATTTAACGTCACTTTGTGGTGGTTAAAAAAATTAAATATTCAATATTGAAATTAAATGTTAAAGGATTTTTTGATGTTAAACGATTGCTCAATAAAAGCTCGAATTTTCAGACTAATTGTGACAATTCACGATCAAATACAATTGAACTCCCAATAGATTGCACATTCATGAAATTTATTGCCTGAATTTTCCCCATTTTCACGGTTTTTCATTGCCATGCAGACTCAAAAATTGATAAACACCGGCGTATTAAATAAATTAATTGATTCATCTACCGACGGTAGTGGCCGTGCGGTTAGAGTGCTGGACTAGCATGCCAAGGATCCGGATTCGATCCCGGACACCGTCGGTCAAAAATATATAGCGTCCTGTCAAAAGGACGACTGTACCAGGGCAGGTTTTTCCCTCAGATGAGGTTTTCCCTCCATTTCAGCAAATGCGGTACAGGGGGTTGGGGGGTGGTAAGGGAACAAATCGTAAAAATCCGAAAGGGTATGCGAGTGAAAGAAAAAAAATAATTGATTCATCTATGCCAAATTCTATGAAAATTCCACGTGTCGTGTTGTTGCAAAGTCCAACTTTATAAAAATAAAACTTTAATAAAAATTTTCTTATTTTTTTTTTTAGTTTCAAGTAAAAATTTCAATTGCAATTTTCCACCACTTTTCCAACAAACGAACAACTGTAGTAGTTTAATCATAAAATCACTGACAAGGAAAAATCTCGGGAAAACCCTATTTTCCACCCTAAAAAAAGTGAATCCTCGGGCGAGATATTCTTGAATATTTTTCCTTGAATGTGTTAAGGGTGGCCCCGAGTCCCTGACCTCGACGACCAAGGATTGGTCAGCTGTGAGTGTGTGCGATTATTGCCCCGATGTTGATCTGCCACAGGGGCGACGGGGATCCGCTGGAGTACGTGGCTCCGGGCGCTCTATGGAGGGGCCACGCCCTCGCCGAGAACCGGAGAACCGGAGAACCGGAGTACCAGAGAACGAGAGAACGAGAGAACGAGAGAACGATGGAACTGTAGAACGATAGAACCGTCGACGTTGCTCCCCCTCTCGACGCGCGTGTCACGAGACGTGAAGAGTTGGTGCGGCGCGTCGGCGGCGGCTAAACCACCCACCCCACCCACCCAGCATCCTCACCAACTCGACGCCACTCTACGTCGACGTCGACGTACACCCAATCCCACCCAAAAAACCCCAGTCCACGCCAGTCTACCACCGACCCTCCATACGTTCACATCACTCGGCTGATTCACAACAAATTAACACAACGAGGGACTAAATCCTTCTTTCCCCTCGCGATCAGTGCTGTGAACATCTGTGGAATATATAATATATAATACATACCATATAATATATAACATACAATATACATAAATATATACTATTTCTTTGTGATCATCGTGATCTGTGTGAACTTGTTATCATCACAATTTATTTATAATTATTCATGATTATTTATATTGAGTTATAGTTGTTTATTAATCGCTATCATCGAGGGGTGGAAAAATAGTGCCTCAACTGCGGATTTTTGGAATTTTTGGTGAATACTTATATCAAGTGCGTGAATCCGCGACTCCGGGGGATACTCTTGCGGCTGGAGACTCCAATTTCACCGTAAGTTTGAGTTATGATAAGAATGTGAATATTTAAATAAATTATTCTGGTAGAAATTTTGATTGATGTTTGATGTTTTGTTGGGGTTTTATGGAGCTCGTGGAGTGGCTCGTCACTCTTGTACTCGTGGTTTTTTATTTCTCCGTGATAACCGGTCCGACACGTGTACCCTAATCTCGGTATCGCACGTTACGAATGTTATTTTTTCGAAATGTCGAAATACTGGGGATGATGATCGAGTTTTTCTCTTTGTTTTCGCAATTCCTTGTTTACCCGGTTCACTTCCACATTTCGTGACACATTGGATTAATGTAGTTCTCTCGTTTGCTATTCCGAGGGCGTCTTCCGCGTACAACTATTGGAGCTGGAGTGAAACAGAGTTTCTGAATTATTTCCAAGTCGTGTATTAGAGTGGGAAGGGGTAGGGAGGTGGTTATAATGCGATTGTTATTATTATTCCGCATTGGATTCGCTGGGTTGGAGAGTGCAGCGACCTATAGACCTGGGTATAGACGACCCAGGGGGTGAAATGAGAGAGATAACCACTGAGGTCATATTTTCAGGGGTTCAACGTTAGACCAAATGAGGAATTGAGTTGGGGTTTGAGGGGTTGGGGGATGATGATTCGCTAATTTCGTTTGACAATGTACATTTTCCGGGGTTCTACCGTTTTTCATAATAATTTTTTCAATAACTTTTCTGGTACTTTCTTCGATATTTTTGTCACTGAAATTTTCGAATTTTTCGAAGGAATTAATGATAATAATAATAGGAATTAATTATTATAATAAATATTAATTTATTATTTCAGAGAAATTGGGAGATATATTGAGAAGGAATTATGTAGTCGGATTTATAATTAATTGAAATTCAGTGTTTTAGTGATTTAAGTTTTTATTTTTTCTTCTGATTCGAATTCACTGTCGCAGTCTTGAAAAAACACTTTGAAATTTTCTGTCGTGTTACAGTTTTACTAAAATTTCTGGGACTCCCGCGATTTGGAATTTACAATTTCATGGAGAAATCAGTGGCAGCTATAAATTTATGTCAATTATTCATGATAATTACTATAAATATCCTGAAAATTCCGATAATTATATCCTTAAATTGTCAATAAATTAG
>NW_011887800.1:458601-460041 GCF_000806365.1 Fopius arisanus | reverse complement strand
TCATTATTTTCTCTCATCCTGAAATTTAAATATTCTACCAGATATTTACACATACGCGAAAGGAAATATTTTCCACCTAGAATAGAATAAAGTAAATTCATTGAGATAATGGGATGACAAAATAGAATAAAGTAATAATGTAATGAAATGAGGTGTTTCCAACTCAAGGACAAACATAACAGGAAATATTCTCATATTCATGGTATCGTGGGAATTTAACAATTGGCAAATCAGCAATATCAACGATTTGCCGAGTATAAAGCGTATTTAAATGGAATATTCAATAATTGTGGCCCCCTGGGTATTTTGAAAACTCTTGAGAGCACTTGTGGGTTTGCACGAATTCAGTAGATAAGTCCATGCGAGGTCAGACGATTCCCAGTGGTCTGTTGAAGATGTTGGAGGCGCCCCTGGCCATTTGTGATCAACCTCGAGACCACAACTTCTCTTTTTATTCATATTGTTTTCGCATGCCAAGGGCCATTGTCTTCCTCAACGTCATTTCATATTTTTTTCTCTCCCACATCTTTCGTTCTGTCTTTGGGGTGTTGTCTTCCGCGAATGCACCTCGAAAAAAAATGAGCCAAAAATCACATTTCCGCACTTGTATCGAAATATACTTTTTATGAACATAAAAATTGATTGAAAATTTGATAAAACGTTAATTTTAGTTGGAAGGGGATTAAAGATCCGTAAAGGTTCGGACTTGAAATGTTCCTTGGACAATCGCATATTGGGATAATGAAGGCAGTAATAGTCGAGGTTTCTGAGTGAATTTTCATATGGGATCACTGCCCGACGGTCATAAATCGCACTGTCACTCTTAATCGTTGTTCTGGATGTTTTTTGGGAAATTAGGAAGGGCAAGTGGTGAATTGAAGAGGAGGAGAGGATTATCTTGACAATGAGTGATTCTTTCTGCCGCACCGGAAAATTTATAACAAGAATTTTTTTATCATGCTAATATGTATTTTAAAATACATTCTTTCGGAACATTCCTTGGATATATACATTTTATATACTTACACATTTTATATTTCTTCCATATACTTTAGCTTTCCAAACATCTTGCGATTTTATTATGACTATTTAATTTTTCGGAATTGTCGCTTGAGTTTTACAGTTGTAATTATTTAGAAATTATTTGTAAAAGATGAAGAAATAAATTGGGAATTCCCTTTTGGAGAAAGATTTATTGAGCAATTGAAAAATTGTAATTACAAAATTACGAACTTTGAGCGTAAAACGATCCGTAATTTATCAAGAAGATGTGGGGAAAGTTTCTCGGGGTTTTCCCTAATTCTATTCATTCAATTCTCGAAAATGAACTCCAAAACGATCCCGAAGTGACGCCAACAATAAGAAGAGGATTCATCTTGTTTCAAGATCTAAAATAATTAACAATTACAAAATGCTCTATATTGTGGCAGTTGCTGACAG
>NW_011887800.1:455872-457486 GCF_000806365.1 Fopius arisanus | reverse complement strand
ATTTTTAACTCTGAACTTTTCCACTTTTCAAATCCAAAAACGATATCTACAATTGACTGTATCAATTATATTATACAATATAATTTCCCAAAAAATGTCATTAGATTTCATTTAGGAAAAATATTAATGAAATTTCAAGTTTCTCTCGAATGGGTCAAGGAAATTTGTCATTTATTTCAATTTTCCATTAATTAAAACTATCAATAAAACATTGAAAACCACTAAACCTGAGGTAAAATAGAGCTATCATAAAAAGGAGAATTTTGCAAAAAAAATAGATCTCATTACGCGGTTTAGTTAAAGTTTTCTCATCAATTCACTCTGATGAATATGCATCAATCTCTAGAAATTTGCCACTACCAACAATATGAAAAGAGGTGTTTGTGCCCGAACAAAGCCCAATGAACACATACCCCTGCCAATCTCGCCTAGAAATCCCACATTATCAAGACAATTCACCCCTTACAATTAAGTACTCGAGTTTTACGACTCCACTACCAAAATTATCTTCAATCGTGTTCATGAGAGGTCCCTCCCCTCGTTTGCGTAATCCTTATCTATCATCTCCATTACCCACAACCCAGCTCCAACCCCCAAGAAATTCCGCTGAAGATAGAATACTGCATTAAATATAAATAGTTCCAAAACCACCAGATCAATCCTCTAATTTTTGCTAAAAATTACCAGCGCATGTAACATTTTCATGTGGGACGAATGTGTCTAGCCCATCGATTAAAAAATGTTGGAATATCAAGTTAAATTCATAATAATATATTGAACTGATTGCTAATGCTTACAAAAACGAATCAACGTGAAAGGCTCTACGGAGTTGCCATCGGTTGCCATAAATTGCCATAAATTGCCATAAATTGCCATAAATTGCCATAAATTGCCATAAGTTGCCATAAATTGCCAGAGTTTACATAAACATAAAAAATGAAATGACAAGAAAACCATTGAAGGGTTCTTTCTTTAGTTGCGAATATTCTTATTGTCATTGTGACCAGTCTTTAGTCTCATGGAGATATTGACAGAGAGCACACGTTTTTCTTAAATAAAAACAAGTGATTAGAGTGAAAATAATTGTGTTTAAATAATTTGAAGTATGCAATTTCCAATAAAAATCTATCATTCTAAATATAGCCAGAGCGAACGTCCCATGGAGATATTTTCATCCAGGAGTCCAGAAACCTCATGATATCATGTGGGAGTTGCGAGTTGCCTCCGGTAAAAAAAAATTATCCCTCACCCACTCATTTATCGTCTTCCCTTCGATCCCAGAAATTCGTGATATCGGAGAAGTTTTTTCTCCAGTCACGTTTCATCCTGAAGTAAACAGGATCAAATTACAAACAAAGACCTTCCCCCTGTCGTTCTGCCACCTGATGGTACGTCATGTTGGAAACTGAATCCTCCAAATACCTAACCATCTTCGTTCCCCTTTTCCTCGATTATTTCTTACCCTCACCGGACCCAGCCAAAACGAGAGGATCTCGACCTCACTGGGGATAAACCCACGTTCGAGAGTGCCAGAGGGATTTCCACGTAGCGCGACAGCTCAACTTTGTGGCCAGTCAATGCATCAAGGCAATTCCTCTCTAGCTGAAAAAAAAA
>NW_011887800.1:414065-455612 GCF_000806365.1 Fopius arisanus | reverse complement strand
GGACACTATTTATTTTCTCTAGATCGAGAATAAAATAGCAAAATGGTTTGGGTTAAAAAAAGGCGAAGGCCGAGTCAACGGCCTCTGAAGTATTTCAGAACGCCCCTCGACCCCAAAACCTTGGCACTTCCTCTCTTAATTTCCCAATTTGCTTTTTGTGCCCTTGACAAATCTCTGGAATTTCAAAAATTATTCGTAATTACGCTGGTGGTAATTGGTTGAATTTCGGGGGCAGTGTCATTTGAAGTTTCGATTACGTAAGTTTGAATTTAATTTTAGTTGAAATCGGTTGTTAAATTATTGATTCGTAATGAAAATTCAAGACAAATGGATTTTTCTTGTTTGAAAATGGCTAATTTTTCAATAACAACTTGGATTTCAATAGAAGGGAAAGTTAGTAGTTAGTTCCGAGATTTTCCAATGGATTACTAAAAGATATTCTGCCCTCTTTTAATCAAAATTCAGTTTTTTGAGTTTTTCTATTAATTGTTGATCAATTGACGCAAAAAAAATATACCGCTTCCGCATTTTATCATTAATTAATGATTCCTAGAATACCATGATCGTGCAACAATTTCCCTACGTTTTCTCTAGACGAAAAAATTCTTAAAACTTTAAACAAAACGCAGAAAAATTATTGCACGCTCATGAAACAATAATAAAATGCGAAAATGGTGTATTTTTTCGGGTCAATGCGATCTATAATTTGTCAGAAAACTGAGAAAGCAGAAAATTAGTTAAAAGGGAATAGATCATTCTTCAATATTCAAAAAATTAACTGTTTCGTTTATGAAAAATTTAACAGAAATTCCATATTACTCTGGAGTTGTCGGAAATTTCGAGTTGTTTCACTTGAAAAATTACACTTCAAGTATAATTTTCTAATAGGGAACTCTTCCATACAAGCCATACTCATACCTGTCATAGAAATTTCCCTGTCGATTTTCCGGGAAAAATACTGTACTTGACTGTCGCGAAATCGGAGATTGCAATATAATACTCGAGACTGGAGATTTTTTTCTCAACTCATGGATTTCAATATGGAGTTGATCGATTTGGCAGGACTCGGGTGAAAAATCGATGAGAGATAATCAGGAAGCAATCGGATATCAGTTAATTACATTCAGTAACTGCAAGACTTTAATTCTACCTTTCTTTTCCATTCCTCTCCGATCTGGGTGAAAAGTGAGCCAATTCTCAAGCGTTTTATCTCCTCGGAGGGAGAATTTATATTAAAGTATTGAAAAAAAATTGTTCTCGATTTAAGACGATCCAAGAGTCTTAAAGAGTTCCGGTCGTGAGGTCTTCTCATTAAATAGCAAATGAAAAATTTCAGAAAATAATCAATGGAATTATGATTACGTCTCGCGAAAGATATAATTTCCTTCCAATTTTTGCTTCTATGAAATTAATTATTGGAATTGTTTATATATATATAAACAATTATTAACAATTATTTATATATATTCTTTGGGTATTTTTTTGTTATTGACTAAAATTCATGAAATTCTTATTTACCCTGAAAATTTAATGAAAATTCCAGAATTGTTTATGTCGATTAATTAATTTAAGAATTTTCTCTCTCGAATTTCTCTAGCTTCGATGAATTATAGTGAAATAATTGAAACGAAATGCACGATGTGCTTTTAATTCCTAAAAACTATCTCCCTTACGGTAAATAAATTATATTCGTTCCCTAAATAATAATAAATTACATTAAATATCCTAATTTCTTTCAAAATGTAATTATCATTCCGGTTTTATCAAAGAACCGATAAAAAGATTCGCTGTTTTTAGATAAGAGATAAGCGAAGAGAAATCTTTCAACAGTAAAAAATAGTTAAAGTACTTTGATGCGTATAAAAGCAATTTGTCCTGCCGGTTATCACGAAGTTAAACAATGGACAAGAAGTTGATAAGCCATAGGAGATTGTCAACTTCTTCAAGCTTCTGATTAAGACGTTTGACTGAACAAGATGATGAAATAATGATAAAGGTACGGAGACAGGTCCTAGAATACTTACAATGTCTAACCAGAGTATTATGCCAGAGTACAACAGTTGAATGCCATTGTATCGGTTGAGTTGGCCAAGTTTGTGACGATTGAGGGTTTCTCACTAGTGTACAACACTTTTGTGAGACCAGAGAATTCAGTCGTCGGGACGTCTCCTAGTGGCTCTTGCCAGTTGGCTGCGTCGACGGTCTCAAGGCATTATATACACCACTGCATTGTCGCCAAATGGTGAAAACTCTCCAGGAGACACTTGGCCAATTTCTAGAAGTATCTATTTTATTTCATTCATTTATCCGTACCTTTACATTATTTTCTGTATTCAATATCACCCGATGCGATACACGACAAAAAATATACTTGAGTCCGGTATATTTCGTTTTCTTTCGATTCAATGGGTTATTATTTATTCGAGTTGAATACCAATTTTTTTTAATAAATTGGGGGAATCATTGTTATGGATCATTGTTAAGAGACTTTAGTCTTTGGAATTAGTCATTAATACGGAATGATCTTCGAGAGTCTAGACTCTAGAGCAATTCGATGGTCCCTTTCAAGTAACAGAAACTAATCGAAATCTAATTATTTGTTTAATCTTCTATCTGCTCATCAGTAAAATGAGTTTATTCTAGTGTTTTATGATATCCATTGAATAATTGGAATCATAAGATATTAAAATATGAAATTTTAACGAGGTAATTTAATATCCTTATCAAAAATCATAGAAACTCATTTATGCAAAGTACATTTTTTTGAGAGAAATAATTTTTTTGGAGTGAAGATAACTCAGTGAAATATGATTTTTGAAAAATCCGACGATTTGGAAAGAGAAAGAAAAATGGAATCGCACAGTAGTTTTTGACGAGAAGATTCGCTTCTATTCGCAAACCAAATCATGTACCTCTTTTCACCTCAGATGTTGGTAAATATATTAATCTGAGTATAGGGTGGGCTTCTTGTTTACAGAAAACATGTCTTCATTACGCACACAATCGAGCGGTGGTGCAGTGGCGGTGGTGGGTTTTAGCAGTGTGGGTTCAGATCGCACAGCCCCATCTACAGCAGGTGGTTCTCACACCCACTCACACTCCCACAGGAAGCATCACCATCATCATAGAAGCAGAAGTGCCCCACGAACACCTGAAAAACCACCGAGAAAACGTCATCTCACCACTGGCCAGAGCCTGGCATCAATACCCAGTCAAATAAAACTCTCGATGCTCAACAGCGGTCTCATCTCATTCGGTGAGTTTATTTCTTTCGCTTAAATAGATATAGCCGGGGCAAAATAGGCAACATGTATATATACTATGCATGTATATATTAATAATTAGGTGGGACATTCTTGGGATTTTTTTTGTATTATTCAGGGAATTTTTATGAGATTTTTATGAAAATTTATGAAATTATCAGTTGTCAGAAAAATTAAAGGACAACTCAAAAATTTCACGAATTTCTGGAATTTTAATTAATTCAGGAATTTTTTCTCTCGAATTTCTCTGGCTCCGATTGTATACAATTATATACGAGACCAAGGAAAATTGCAGACTGACCCAAAATTGGCGAAATGGGACTTGCAAAACTTGAAGTTTTAGATTAATGATCAATTGTTCTGGGTTATTAATTAAATATTCCATTCTGAGTTAATTGAGTCATCGTATGCGCATTCTAATTACGAAATCTAAATACATTGTATTAGGTATCAGAATTGATTTCTTCAATATTCCGGGAACTTTCGTTTTTCAAATTCATGGGATATTAAAAAACCGTCAAAATAATTAAAATTAATAAATCAGAATAGTTTAAAAAAGTCGTATGTCCGGTGAATTTCCACGACGAATTTGAAAATTCAGTCGCCCATTAAAATATCGATCATCATACATGAAAAACCTAACTTTCCTAAACTTTCCAGATCCCTGATTAATCCAGAATATATTTTTAATTGAAATAGAATTCAATCTCCCATAATTCCTTAATTAAAAACTGAATTTTTATTTCAAAAATTTGGAAGATTCCATGTCTGAAATTTCCATAAATTTCAAACAGTGTAGAACATGGAAAAAAAACCGAATTCACGGGTTTCATTGGAAAACAAGGGAAAGGGGTCTCAGTTGCGCTTCGGTTTCCCGTGTATAGGGACAAAATAGCGAAATAGCGAGTGCTGAGGAGAATAATTTTCCCTTGGAATGTGAGGATTTCGGTGGATTTATTCAATGTCTCTGAGTAGGCGTTTACGGGAGTCTGAATAAAACAGGAGGGGGAAAAAAGAGATGTGGATAGAGCGATAAGCCAGTTCTGGCTACCTGCCATCGTTATATCGTGGATTATACTGGCTATAACCCAGCAAAAATCCACTTCGATATTATAATGTCTGTCTCGATAGATTAACGCAGTTATTCCTTATTTTTTCTTCATATCTCATTTTCGAAAACTTGAGATATTTATGTTCGCAAGTTCTCTAATATGGAGGAACTTTTATATCACATTCAAAATATATTCATACGACAAAATTTATTGCCAAAATATATTACCAGAAATATTTATTATATATATTATATATATTCAAACGTAAATATATTGAGGCATTGATAAGTTGACCGATAATATCTCGTTTGAAAATATATTTTCAAAATTTTTGAGATATCATATCTTGTTTTGTAGAAGTTAGTTTGAAAAATTGATTTTCTTTCATGTCAATAATTGCGGAGGCGAAGGTATTTATTATTAACAATGGCTGAGCGGTTTGTATCTTTCATAATGGAAGGACAATTATTGTCAATTAGCTGTACATACCACGGAAAATGAAAACACCACGGGCTTGGGGGTAGCTTGTTGGCTCAAAGAAATTCTGGGAGTATATGTTATTATGGGAAAATTATGAGAAGGCAAAATAATGAATAGATTGAAGGAACTAGTGGTGTTACGTCAATGCCCATCAAAGAGAAGTCATCGCATGGAAAATTTTTGTTGTAATATATTTGTAGTCAGGATATTAATGGAATGGATATTTCTGCAAAATAATATTTTTGAAGACAAAGACATGTTTGTTAGAGATTTTTGTCGTGTCACGCTTTTTAATTAAAATCCCTTTTATATTGATGCAATTTTTTATGCCCAATTTGATTTTACGTTTCAGACAATTTTGAAATTATTTTATAGGGGATTATTTTGAATATTACTTTATCCTGACAAATAAAAATGAAGTTAAATTTTAGTCTTTGTTTGAAACCATTGGGAATATTTTGAGAATTAGAAAACATTGAAAATTTTCGATTAGGTCAGAGTCGAATGTAATTTGGTACCGAATTTCCAGTGGAATTGCAAGTTCTTTTTTTGCTCTTTAAATCGATTTCCATGTGAACTACCCATGAGATTTTATTTTTTCTCTCACAGTGCAACTGGGAAATGAGTATCTAGATTGCTCGATATTTTGGTGACAAGTCGTCTCCTCCATTTCTGTTTTTACGTATCTTTGAGTTAACCTCGGGCTCCAAGATGTAAACAATCCACTGTTTCATCCTGTTTGAATTAACTTCCATGAAAAATAAAGTCGAAAGATTATTATTTTCCCATGATTATTGATTTATAACAATATGTTTCAATGGTTTTACGTTAATAAATTGCTAAATCTAGTAATTGTAATTAGCATGTGCCCTTTATGGCACGAAGCAACTTGCTAATACATTCCCGAATTACGAATCAAACTGTATCCCCCAATATCCCACATTATCCATCCCCTTAATTAGATAAAACATCCGTTAATTAAATTTCAGCCAACTCGGTCGGGGTTTTGTACTCGGGGCTCTAGCTCCAAAAGTACGAGAGGGCGAGCGATGATTTGAATGTTAAATTTTGCCGCCATTAGCAAGTCAATACATGAGCATGAGTAATTTCGTCGGGGATTTTCCATCTATCGTCTCCTCCAATATCCGTCCCTTTGTGGTCCTCAAATTTATCTCGTATTTCACGGCGAATTGTTGCCTCAGAGTTCTTGAATTTCAACTGCATCGAAAAATCCTTCTGTCGTTTAAATATATAAATTCAAATACGATATGCCCCACAATTGCCCAATCATTCATGAAACGTAATTAAAAGGCGTCGATTTAAAGATACTGCAGTATTTGTAACTCAAATTTATAATATAATAATTTTTTACATTAACTTTTACTTCAAATTATGCAGAGATTCTTCTTTATTTTTTATTATCTTTATTCTCTAGATCTTTTTTAAGATACATCCATTGCAATAATCATTGTAATAATCATTTTTTTTCTCACCGGTAATTAGTTAATGATTAATAATGAGAAGTTTTATTTATTCTATAATTGAATCATGACTCAATACATTTAAAAAAATTTGAATCTCATCTCGATTTTAAATGATTTCAATTAAATATATAATGAATATATATTAAATATTGAATATATTATAGAATTCCAGAAAATTGAGTTTTTCATGTTAAATGATAATTAATTTTTCAATGAAATTGCAATGATTTTTCATTAGAAACAAGTTAACTCTTCATACTGAATATTTGATTGTAAATTTTGAGAAATTATTCCCTGAATTCCGACATTTTCGGGTTTTCATATTTTTCCAATTAATTATCAGAATATTGGAAAAGATAAGAGAATCATCAATGATGCATTTTATAAATATTTCATATCAATTTATAATTGAAAACCTCAAATTTTTTAGTTGAAATTTTAACCGTAACTTTCCAATTTGGAATTGTGGAAATTTCATGCGACTTAATCAATTGAATTCCACCCGGAAAATGGAAACCGATAAAATTCGAGCTATTCGATTTTCAAACTAAATTATCAATAAATAAATAATTTTTTTGAAAATAACTGATCCCCTTGATAGAATCCTAAATTATATATGGGTCTCATTTTGCCCCAGTTTTTATTACACACAAGAGAATTTACTTAAACAGAAGTCAATTATTTCTCGGTGTACTAAAGGTGTCTGAAATTCTGTCATTAGACGAAATTACTACAATTAAAATTAGTAATAACAAAAACACGCAACAAAATTGACTTCACGGTTGTGTTCGGATTATTTTTCCCCCAACCATTTGTTAATCACCCACGCACCTGAATTACACCGAGAGTTACGAGCAAGCGGTGAATATAAAAAAAAGTGCAATTAAACTGGGAATGGCCTGGAAACTCCGAGGACAACAGGGAAAACTGACCCCCGACAAAATAGCGAATACTCCACTATCGGTGAAATTTCATGAAGATCAAATCGGCGAAATCAATATTTAATCTTCAATCGTAGAATGTGTGTCCTATAATAAATATTAAATAATATATTCACAGAGGCGATGAGATTCATGTACGTGTGATTGAATATTTCCACTGGGTTTAATTTTATCGTTCAGGGCTTTATGGGCAATAAAAATAGGGGAGGGGAATATAATTGGGGAAGAGGTACGGAGAAACGTGAGGAATTTCGATGCCTCTTCGATATTTATAACTCGTGTGTTACTCAGCTGTGTTACTCAGAACAACTTCCAACCGTCCTCTGAATTAGTTAGCTTAATTTGCCTCCGTGGCACACCCCCACGTGTGCTGATCTTGACACCAATTTTCCGTTGCACTGCTGACCGAGAACTAGAATTCCAGGGATATTCTTTATTATTCGAAATTCTTGGATTAGTCGCTTTTCCTGCTTGAGTTTTCAGCCATGCTGTTGGTATTCTTATGAAATTCCATGGACTATGTAAAGCTCAAATTCTAAACATTTGAATTCTACCGGAAATTTCAAGTAGAAAAATTTGAAAGGAGACACGAGCTTTCTGTAGAATTCATCATTAATCGATTCATAATTGAAAAATTAAATTTCATCAACTGAAATTAATTTATTCATTGTGAACTTTGATTACGTATTGTATTATTATAGATTTTATTTATCGAATACATTTTTTTGCGTAATAATTTTTATCATGATTATAATTAAGCGCCTATTATCGCAAAGTTTATGCTCGTAAAGTGCTCCTAAATGTTAGTAACAATTAAAAAATCTCGAACATTTGGGAACTTATTTCTAATCAAATTTTCTCAAATTTTCTCGGCCCAAATTGTTTTATTTCAAAAATTTAAAACGTTCTTAAAACAATTCTAATTCTTATAAAAATGATAATGTAAATAAATTCGGCAAAGACAAGCTCTGAAAAACACAAAAATAACAATAAATAATAATAATAACAGACCAAATTAAAAATTGAAGAGAATCGGTTGATTGAGCCTAAAATCTGTTCCATTTTCCATCAAAAAACTTTTTAACTCTGTAAATAATCCGTACAAGCATCAGCAAGGTTTAATGATATTTGTTGTTTAATAATATTTAATGATATTTAATGTACATCATATATTTGCGGTGTGCAAACATAGTTTCTGGAATAATTTCCATTCGCTTGGGGCGAAAACAGGAAAGGCGAGAGACGTCAAAAGCACGAGCGCTGTATAAATTGGAGGAAATCCAACTAAATGTAGCATTTGAGTTACCTGAAGCTGAAATGGGCCTTTCCCGAATAAAAGAGGAATCTGCCATTGAAAGCCTCTAAGCAGTCTCCATTGATACCTCAAGAGCCTTTTCCGAGCCTTTGCATATGCGATTTTTATTCAATTCGCCTGAACCTTGCTCACCATTTGTCCCCATTTGATCCCATCTCTTTGACAGACCAAAGATTCAACTCTCCTCTCTCAATAAACGGAAAACCTAGACGGCAAACCCTCTAATCATTGCACTACACTGTTGGAATATTACACTGGAAATTTTTACCAAAAAAACCTTGACATTGCAGTTCCCACACCCTTATCCAAAATTCACTTTTTCTTTATTAAGAAAAATAAAAAATTTCCTAACAAGATAAAGATGGGATTGACGTGACAAAATATAACGTTTTTGCGTTTTGTTGTTATATAATAATTCATCTTTCGTGAGTCCTAAATATTTTCATGGAAAAATGCAGGAAAATGTTTGTATCGCCTTGAAACTTCGTAATCATTAAACAATGACAAAACTTAAAAATTTTATAATTTCTTACGTCAATCCCATGGTAATTTGTTCGTCAATGATTTTTTTGAATTTTAAATCTATTGAGGATTGAATTTTGTCAGTCCGTGAGGCAACTTTTCACGGCCGCTGGGCCGTCGTAAAACTCTGCTTACGGATTGAGTGATGAAAAATAGTGTTCGTCACTCAGCCGGAATAGTATATTTCGTCACTAGGCCGTTAGGAAAATTCCTGGCAGCTGTGTTTACAGTTCGAGGCGAGGTCGCGGAATGTAAACACGATCGTCAGGAAAGTTCTTTCCCGCCGAAACATATTTTATAACACTCGGCTTGCCGTAATCTCGTAATTGTATTGTAGTGCCCTAGGGAGGTAAGTGGCTACTTATCGCCTTTCTTTTTACTTACCACCCTTGGGGAATAAAAACACTTGGTTAGTTGTGCCTCGTCCGACGCCGAAACCGCCGATTCTGATTAAATGTCTACATAAATGACTATTTTATCTCGATGTGCCGAAAAGTGACTTTCCTGCACATTGTGAAGGAAAATATTGTCTGCAACTCGTGCAGAAAGTTATTTGTGGCATGTGGGATTATCCCACTCATCTTCGGCTCGTGCTATAAACCTCTTACACACAAAAAATCACTTTTCCGCACTTGTTAGGAAATATACGATTCAGATGATTGTGTTTACATTTTTCTCCGCGGATTGTAAACTCACAATCACCAGAAAAATTCTTAATGGCCTAGTGACGAAATATATTATTGTTTCTGATGTTTAATATTCACTATTAGTATAAACATTCGATTATTCATTGAAGAATGAATTATTATTTAATATGAAAAACCTAATTTTCTGAATCTTTAAAGGAAAACGGCGTAAATCAGTGAGCGTCTTTGATGAAGATTGAAATCAGAGTTTTCTAATTAAAAATTCAGATGATAGCGTACATGAAATTTCAAAAATAAAAAAAAAATCTGTCCCCCTAACCAAAATTCACAGTTTAAAAAATTTTCCTAGCAAATTGTTGATCCGATCGTCCCGAGAAAATCTCGTTTTTGCATTTTATCCTTAATTCAGGACTCACGAAGTTTCATAAGCATGCCATAATTTTCCTGTGTCTTTTCTAAAGTTTTATGAATTTTTTAAAAGTTGAGAAAAATCGCAGAAAACTTACTGCACCATCTCGAAATTTTGGGAGTCATTAAATAGCGATAAAATGCGGAAATGGTATATTTTTTCACGTCAATGCAATCAACGCTAGGACATCCTTAAATCAGGAGAGTAATTCCACGATATTTTCCTCTCATATCCGATTTTACTTGCCCACAACGACCACAAGGATCCCCTACGATTTCTTCATAATGAGCAGAAACTTCCGTAATCACCCACTCCTCCACTTGACACAATTTTAATAATTTCAATACCCCCCTTTTTACAAGTGATAAACACTCGACAGCACTTGGATAAATTGCATCGGATAACCTCATCACCTCGTCAAGCACAGATAGAATTCCACAAGCTGTCCAGTCCTCCATTTTCATCTCTCCTCCAACCCCAAAGGACAGAAAGAGCTCGTTAGTTTTAAACCAGAAGTTGAGTCCCAGCTATTCCACAATTCAAGAATGTGAAATTCCCCTAAAAAAATTAAATCCCCCCGAAAAAAGAGTACGAAATCCCAAAGACTTTAACCTCGTTGCACACCTTGAAATTCCGTATGGAAAAAAGAAAAGAAAGATGGCGAGCTGAACACATACAAGAATTAAACCGTCGGCATGCATAATTCCCAGAGTTTAAGTAACGTCTGTTAGTCTGTCACCCAGGAAGACATTATATTTCCAACTGTATCCCGATGAAAATCCGAAAATATCAACCTACTCACCCGCGAATTAAATTTCTTCCAGTTACTTCGCAAACGGATTAAAACAGTTTGAAGACAATTTTAAAGGGACAAAATGTTAAATTAAAATGTAATTGCAATTTGAATTGGTGGAGAAGTTTGATGATAACTATTTAAAAGCATCCAAGACATCTCCGCGATTCATTGGGGAATTAGTGGGCGTTGAGGAATCTGAAGGGTCGGGGGTGAAGTTTGTACTCTGTCGTGGTGCCAACAACGGTCAATTACAGAATTCTCGTTGGTCTCAGTTGGACTATGCTAATGACCGTTTACGCGCCCGCTTTGTCCCTGTTAATGTTATATGGAGGGAATATACCTAGTGTGACTAGTCGCCACAGCAATCAGTCAATCAGTTCTATCATTACATGCACTGAGAACTAAATGTTGTAAAATAAGGATGCATTGAGGGTTATCTGCTCCCTTTTAACTAAAATGATCAGTTTATCAGTTCTCTGACAAATTTTTCATCATTGAAGCATTGACGCAAAAAAATACATCGTTTTCATATTTTATTATTATTTAATGACTGCCAGAATAGAATTTTCTTCGTCTAAAATTTCTAAAAATTTATGAATCTTTAGGAAAATTATTGGAAGCTTAAGAAACTTTGTGAGAAAACTGGAATTGTGATAGCCTGCGAAATATTCATTTCTATATTTTCTCAGTATTTGTCAGAAAAAAATAGAAAAAATGTCAAGTCTGAGTGGAAGGGGTGGGACTTCCGCAATTACATATACTTTCGAATAATTGAGTAATATAGGTAATAAGGTGTTAGAGATAATGTACTATAATGAGTAATGTCACTCACCAAAACTTGTTGATTTACGCGAAGGTCTTCACACGTTAGGAAATAGTACATTTCGTCACTAGGCCGTTAGGAATTTTTCAGCTGAGCGATGAACGATATTTGATAGGCAAGGCTCCACGACTGAATGACGAAAAGTTTTTTTTTTCTAAATCATCAAGAATAAATTACTAGAGTGAAACAACTAGTTTTCAAAAATCTCAACATTCTGATTTTTAGAATCTAAAAAATCCATTTCTCACATAAATAGTTTTCCCTGTAATTAAATATAATTAAGAATGTTCATTGGTGACGCGGATGCATCAAAGACTGATGCAAACAAAGAAAACAAACTCAGCCCATTGTATTGCAAATTGTATCAATTCCAATGTACCACAGCCATTTCCGCCCGAGTAATTCCACTTTATTTCTTAGTAAAACCATCGAACTATCCCTCACCCCATTTTTAACCGATATCGATCAACGTGGCATATACCAGCGATACCCTTTGCCCTCTTCTTTCCGTTTATTTTCCAAACCACACCCAATGGATATTGAGCGTCAGTCATGTACTACGGGATGAAACCACACGAATCTCTGCTCCAAATGCCAAATCGATCGTTCAACATTCGACATTCTCCCTCAGACTCCTTTCCACAAACTCCAGTCTCTTCTTTTTAATCACAACCCAGAGTTACTGAGCTCTAAATCGAATCAAAAAGTTCCCAAGAACTGAGCAAGTGACACTTGAGAATCAACATCAATTATTACTCCACCATTTTTTTTTTCCTCATTGATCCACCGCTAATTCAACTATCTTCTCACCCACCAGTCCCGCCTACTCAACGATAACTTTTAATGGCACTGGACTAAGATAAAAAAATATACGAAAAAAAATATACTTGGATCTATCAGACATTATATTACATTTATTCATGGTAAGTGTTAGAATACTCTTATGAAATTCTTTCAACTAAAATATTAAGTGTATTTTTGGATAATTAATTGAAGGAAAATCAATTTGTTATCGATAACGCATTGAGAATAAAATAATAAAACATTCAGTATCGTTTCAATAATTTTGGTCTATCGAAGATTGTCCCGAAGGTCCCGATATATAGGAAATAATCTTCAAAAAGTATTTAAAAAAACAATTTGCAATGTGAAAAGTTTAAATTCTAAAATTGAGGGCTCAGTAATCTGGAAGAAAAATTAAAGATCGAATATTTAGATTCATTCTCTCCGCAAGATTTTGTCTCGTAAAGAGTCTCTCGGAGATTCTTCCCCAGATTCTTCGAATATTCTCCAAAAGTATAAATAGATCAACTAAAATTCAGTAAATATGTGACAGATTTTCGATTGAATTTTGATTAAATTAATATTTCATAGAATACGATTTACGTTTTGACGTAGACGTCCTATTATTACATTGAACTTTCCACTTTGTCGATATTATTCCATTTATTAAATATCAGGTTCTTGGGTATGCATTCAGTAAACTAGTAAAACTATTCTGATATGTAAAAAGTGGATCGATTCTATAAATTAATTAATCCTGAATTACATCAAAATGCATTGATTGATAAAAAGAGGAAGGAGAAGAAACCAAATAAAAAATAATTTCATTTATTCAAAGATATGGTAAAAATTGTCTTGAAAGTTTCGTAAAAATTCCTGTTCCCTAGAGCAATTTGTATGCAATAATTTCTTCTCTTTATTGTGGCGGGAAGATAAAAAAAACTTTAAATTCATTTGTTTTATTGCTAAAAAGAAAGATTAAACATTATGGATTGAGGTATATTTTTTTAGTTTGGAATCGGATTAATGGGGAAGCATTATCTCCACTGGGCGTATGATAGTTTTGCGAATACTCATTCAGGAATTAGTGGTTTAACCAGTGAATTCGATAACGGTATTCAACGCTTAACAAAGGGTATTTGAGTGCCCTTATTAAGGAAAGAGGAAAAGAGGGGTTTTCATATTTACGTGCAGGAAAGAATACCGTCACTCCCATTATTTTCCATTATTTTGTATTCTTTGTATTTTGTTGAGTTGAGTTGTATGAAATGAGGGTTTTTTCCCTGTCATGTACCATATTCCGAGCTTGATGTGAATTTATGGACTGAAGAACAGAAAAACATGAGGATCAAATAACCAAAAACTCGTTGGATAGAATACAATAGCGTGTAGTGAAATTCTGAAATTTAATGGAATAATTGGGGAAATTATTATTATTTAATGATTCATTTTTCCGACGTAAATTTTTGAGATTTTGAGTTTTTCTTTTATTTTTGTTATATTGTCCTCCGTTATTGACACGTTGAACGAATCGTTTGGGTTTAGAGAAGTGAATGTTTGGAATTAGTCAATTTGTTTTGTTATAGTTTTGTTTGGGTGGATTAAACAATAGATACTTGAGGATGGAACACACTCGGATGATGAAGTTTTGATGTGTTGCGACAAATTACTTCTTTTTTCTTTGAAATCTGAATAGTATCTCCTGAGCACTGTTAGCAAAAAAATTAAATTTCGTGAACGGTTGACGAATCACGGTTTTCAATTTCAAATCTGGTAATGAAGGGAAAAATGCTGAAAATCCAGAAATAAGGTTTTTGTTCGCTAAAAATTACAAAATTATTGTGAAAATTTATTCTCAAATTATTATTTTTCCTACATTTATCATATTTTTCAATTCAACAATTACAAAACGCCGGAACAAATGAAAACAAAGATATTATTCCATACTTCAAGATTTTATGTTCAATTTTCGGGTGTCGAATTATTCCGTGGATAATTACCGAGTGATCCTGAAATTTTTCATTAATTTCATTTCATGTTTATGTTACAGGGATGTTACAGGAAAATTAAAATGCACGTAAAATTAAGGTTCGTCCTGTAATTTTTGACAGAGTGATACACCACCCAAAAATTGCACATAAAATATTGAAATATGGAATAATATCTTTGTTTTCATTTGCTCTGGAGTCCGCGAATTACAGGACCTCCATATAATTTTTATTGAATTATTCTCCCCAGGTCCCTGACCCGAGGTAATTAACGAAAAATATGCGTGATGGATTATCCAATAACAGATTGCAGATAAAAATTAACAAAAAATAGTAATTATTCCCGTCTAAATTTAAAAATTAGTATAAAATTGATAGAAAAAAAAATTCGTGATGAATCATGACTTTTCAATTGTCCTCTCAGCAATTGTAGCCGATGTATATATTATTCACAATAGATTATTATCGTGGACAATTGCCTGACTATCTCTTTCTAACCCTCGAGACGTCTCACTCTCGGTACGACTGCCTGGGGTGAAGTTTAATTAATTATTCAAAGCGGTGCCAATTGCATCGAAACGTTGGAATAACATCATTGATTAGTTTTCCGTCACTTCGATGGACTTCACTCAATTTGCCGACGCAAACCTCAATGCCAGTGTTATATAATCCCTTGATTTTCCATCGGGAGTTATTCATCCTTAACATCAATAATAACCACCCATCGATTCCACATTTAACAATATTCAAGGCACGGATAAAATTGAAATTTAATCTAACAGATGAAAACAACTAACTGTTGAAAAAAGCCGGTTATCATATCGTTTAAAAAAGTTTTTGTACTAAGTAATTGACAATTGGTTTCCCGATTAATTTTTCCTTGCGAATTACTATTTTTATTTTTTATTATTGCTTTCCATTATAGAATTTGTTATATTATTGGCAGAAAATTCAAATACTTATTGATTGAAAAATTTTATTGACAATAAGAAGTAATTAATTGATTATATTCGTATCGATCTTAATTTTCCGAGAAATTGATGGAAAATCTCAATTTCTATTTGATATTTAAAAGAAATTTAATAAACTAATAATCTATAATAAGAATTGGTTGAAAAACTTTTCTTTTACGTAATATAACTTTTCACTTGTAACTTTCCGCCAATAATTCTATTGAACTTTATTATCCATAAATTCATACATTACACTTTAGGCATCACTAAAAATTTTCAAGAAACCTCTACTCTCCTATTACCAATAAATAAATAAATAAACAACAAGTATATTACCACAAAGGTGGGATTTTCAGGCGGTCATTTTTCGGTATGACGTTCTCGTCCTCTCCTCAAACTTTAAAATTTGTATTTGAAAAATGTCACCTCCACTTTTTGGCACAAACCAGAATGAGAGAGCAGATAGCACAGAGTTTCCATGATCCCCTCGGATTCCTCATACGATATCAAATCAAATTGTCGGACTTGAAACCCTGGAAAAAAAATCTGACGAACATGCAGGCTTCCCTCATTTACATTATAGCTGTGAAATTCACTGTAGAGAGGTGAGATTAAAATGCAGTGCACCCGAGTGGGCAATTGAATTACTCGAGCGGTTCGCAATATTCTACGAAGTGATAGCCCAACGCTCTCGATTTAATTCTATCGAGCAATCAGGACTGGCGAATATCGAAGGGATTCGCCAAGCTTATCACTGCAACCAACCGCTGCACTATAATTTCAATCCGCCTAATCCATTTGATGAGGAATAAAAGCGCAGGCTCTCAAAGGTTTTGACGCAATCACAAGATTTTATGATGTGAAAGGCGCAGGAATCTGAGAATTTGTCGAGTGGAAAGCGAGAGAAATCCAATAAAATATCAATGTACGGTTGTACCTCAAGGTTCGTGGGGCTTTCAGCAACTTCGAAGTTACAGAGATGCTAGTTGCAGATGTGCAATGAGATAGGCATTCCTCGTTACCTTCATTCCAGTATTCCAATCAAAGGCAACGTTTGTTGATCACTGACTTCGATTCCCTTTCACGCCTTCTGTACTGTTTCATCCACTTCAAACTCCATTCACATCTCTGATTTACTTCGATCGTCCTTGATACTCAATGCCTGAATTCAAATTGAAATCAGGTGAAATAATAGATTAGACTTCGAGGTACGATACGACGTGGTACATCAGGCTAATTGAAACAGCTTTCAATCAATTTTATTTATGAGTTAAGAGTAGTATTTCTAAGAGGTTTAGGTTTTTTTTTCTCTTTGTTGGACTTACCTTTACACTGAGAAAATATTTTTACTTTGGCAAGTGAATTTCGTTTGTTGGAGTGATTTTTTTTTTCTACGTTTCCTTTTTCGCTGAACAGCTATCCCTTTATTGAACCTTCGGCCCAATATATGCGGTTAGATTTTTTTTTTTGTTTCATGGAGAATAAAATAGTAATTTCGACGCAAATTTTCTCAGGCTTCTGAATTTTCCTTTCATAATTACAGCTATAATTTAATTTTAAAAATTAATATTTTATTCATTTTCAAATAATTTGAGTGGAAATAAAATGCCATATTTTATTTTTTTAATTACCCGATTTCCTGGAATTTCGGTGGAAGCTGATCTTATTTGTTCATCTCCAATGTAAAAGCATTTTTTTTTGTTTAAAAAACATGAACAGAATATATTTTTTGAGATCCATAAAATCGTGAAAAGCCGGTGATTTTTGGAGGCCGCGGCCTCTTTTTGAAACCCACGAATATCCAATCGTTTTTTTTTATTTTAAAGGTAATTCTTTCAACAGTCCAACAGATCCGCCTATATGTTAAATATTACCAGAAATTTATTGTTTTTACCATTATCAAATCAAAACAACCCGTTGACTATTTAAAACTATTAGAGAATTTTCCTACTGCAATTTATTGAAGAAAATCTGACGATTGCGTGTCCCCAACTCCACCGGAAGAATTTGTCTTCATTATTTACTAATTAAAAAGCATTTTTTACCTCCGATAAAAAAAAACGACGTGCATTCATATTTCATGCGTCATACGCGATTACCATATCTACAATCTATACTTCATTCGTTTCCTATTCATTAGAATATCGAAATAGAATTCAAAGTGGAATAAACTAAGAAAAATGAATAACTCGAAATGAGATGTAACTAGAAGCCAAAAAAATGGAATTCCGCAATTTAATTCACTTAATTATTTTCGTGATACCATTTTGGAATTTTCGTCACGTAGTGGAGAGGATAATGGCTGTGATAATGATGTTAAAAAGTAAACAAACATGGAGTTTTGAGTAAATAAGGTGAGGCATGGTTTCGCGACGGGGAATCTGATGAAGGAAAACTCCGGGGAAAACTCCAAAGGGGTCGAGCACTCAGAAGGATACGCGGAGTAGGATGAGGAATAGGATGAGGAATAGGATAAGGAATAGGAGGAGGAGAACTTGTGGTGTCGTGGAGGAGTTCCTCAGACGCAATATCGAGAGTTCCGCTTTCTCATCATCTCTCAGTACCTTTAACCCACGTGTAATTAATGCCGAGAGACAAAGCTAATACATTAATGAAAATAGCTGGGCTGTCTTCGTACCACTGACACGCCAGCTCGTCCCCATTACCGTCGGCAGACTCATTTTTTTCCGCTGCAATTTATACTGAATTTCAGGTAGTTATTTAATTACATTTTTTTCTCTTTCTCACCTTTATAATAGTAGACGAAAGAGGCATTTTGATTCACCGAAAAGATTTTATACGTCAGTCTGAGGGTCTCTGTCAAATTTTTTACAGATAGAAATTTTTTTGTAACGAATATTTGGTTATTGTCGGTGATTAGGTAAACACATAGAGAAGAAAACATTTTTTACGGACATTTTCACGGAAGTCTTCCGTAATTTTTACCGAAGCTTCCGTGACTTCTACGGAAGATTTCAGTAATATTAACGGAAGTGCAAGGTTACATCCAGATTACGGAAGTCTCACGTAATTTTTCGAAAAATTTTTCTAAAAATTTTTCCTCCGTGTATGCGAAGAGAAATGTCCAGTAAAAATTACCCGCAAACACACGCATGATTTACGAATGGTACCTTAAATGAGAGTGGAAATTTGACAGTAGGAAATAGCGATCTCCAGAAAGAGATATGGATCCAGCGAATGTGGGAACCTAAAACAATCGATTCTTAGAAGATCGATCTTGGGTGGAAAAACGCTACGTCAAACTGCGACAGAATAAGTACAGAAAATCGCATCGACTCTCAGTAAACCTTATCTATTGAGAAGAATAAAATATCTAATTTTCTCATCCCCTTCTTTGACTCGAGCATTGCGTGATGAACATGAAGAGTGTATCGACAACATAAAAAATGGCCAAGATTTATCGACTTAGTGGATGGAATAAAGAAGAGCGCACAAATAGAATGGGCTGAAAAAAGAGAATGACAAAAAAAAAAGAGAAAACAGGAGCCATTGTCGAAAGCCTAGTGCAATGAGTCTCGAATACCGAGAGAGAGAAAGAGAAATTTTCAAGGATATACCCCAGCAGAAAGTTTCTCCCTGTGAATCGAGCGGTGGATGTTCAGGGGAATGCCTAGGGGTGCGATTCGTACTTCACTTTCATTGGTCGATCGGTTTTCCCCCCTTTTTTTACAACGTGAATCCACTTTGAGAAATTTTCTCATTATTTTTTCAGCTACTTTTTCACCACGAGTCTTTGTTTTTTGACATCCCTCGAGGTGATTAAAAGGAAAAGGCGAGGGGAATTGAATGAAAGGAGGTCAGGGGTCTGTTACAATAGGATATTTACAAGAGGGTTGAGTGGGTATCAGGCTTTCACGCTTATCAATGATGTTTTTCTGCTTCCTTCTATTTCCTGGAATGGATCCTATCGAAGATTGATTCTGGAGATTCGGCGTTTAATGGGAACTTTTCGCTGTTATCAAATATTCAAATAAATACTTATTCACCCTTTCGGTATTAAAAATAATGAGGAAAAATGATATCGAGAAAAACCGGTGGCAACATCATAAAAATAAATAAATCAATCAAGTTTAAACGCGACGTTTTGGTGAATATCGTCGAATCTAAGAAAGACTGAATTCTGAAATACTTCCAAAGAAGTAACCGAAAGGAATTCAAGTCCAAAAGTTTGTGGGAATTAGTTCAGTTCGAGGGCTTTATTTATTATTAAGATGTTAATAATTAATAGTTGGGGAGAATTATAAAAAAACAAATCAGTTAAAGTAGAGTGAAACTATCCTATGCCGTGAGCGGTTTAGGCAACTGGAATTTAGTACGTCCTGTAATTTGCATAATTTACTAGTGCTGATTATACACATCCTAGGGTTTTGATTTCACAACAGGTGCCTGAGTCTCATATTTTGTCTTCTAGGCTAATTGGTTTTGATCATTATTAACTAGATTGTTATTTTTTATGCGTCGAGGGTTCTCTAAGTTGCCGGGAACCGATTTTATTTCGGTCGAGTTCTGCTTTGTAATTCTGGATCAATATTGAGTCATTTGGTTTGCTCTGATTTTAAGGGTGTATAATTAAGCGATTCTTGATGAGAAGAAAATAATTTATTAATTCTCGATAAATTGGTGATTGGTAAAGGAGTTTTTTCTCTTGCTTTTGACTACAGACTTTTGAAAACTTAATTTTCCGATTTTTTATGTTATAGCTTTAGAAAAAAAATGAAATTTAATGGATTATCAACTCCTGATTTTCAAGATTAATGATAAATGTAATTTAGGTGGAATTGAACTCAATTATAGATTTTAAAGTAAAGGGAATACCTCTAATTACTCGAATCCTCTTTGACGAATTAATATTCAGTGGAAAGTTTCAGTAGAAAAATAAAAAATTTATTGATACAAATTATCCAGTGTTCTATAACTTTTGGAAAAATCTGAATTTTCGTAATTGATTTACCGATTTAATTATTATGTACTTAATAAAAAATTTCTATAATCAAAAAAATAGAAGATTTATGTTACCCTACTTGGGAATATTTCTGTTTCAAGATTCATTAAAAAATCGGTATATTACGTATAACCATTTCAATATTAATGTTTGCGGTGAGATATATTTCTCTGCTCACAATTACTGTAATATTTCCCCATGAAGGAGTTTCCACGAAAAATTGCTGGTTAAAGCGCATGAATGACGAGCTATAAAGCAAGCAACAGTCCAGTCATTTTTACTGAGCCTCTATTTTCCCGTAGCTTTCATTACCTTTCGTTGTTTTCTACGTAATATCCCATAATTCCTAGGATTACGACCAATAATAATAATATAATCAATATTTTCGAGGAAATTTCCCGTATAAGTAATTGTGGAAGTAACGAATGATCATTTGTCTGAACTGTCACTCTTTGTTTTGGTTACAGTATTGGAAATTTTGGAAAAAGTTTACTGAGAGCACAGGATAATTTTTCTATTTTCTCAACCGCCAATTTTACCAACCGTTTCTCAAGAAGTTTGTAAAAAAAATTTGTAAAATTAGAAAACATCGGTAATAACTCCGTAAGGCCCTTCAATGCCCACAATTCACGTTTTTTTAATTTATCTAGTAAATAAACGGTGGGACCAACACGAACAGACAAGTGTTTTTCCGTTTCCTCATAATCTAAAGACTCGCGACGATTTTCATGCATCGACTCAAGTCTTGCGATTCTCTAAAAAAAATTTAAAAAATGGCAAGAAAATTTTCGCGCCGCCCTGAAATTTCGTGAGTAATTAAATGACAAAACGCAAATAACAAATATTGGCGAAAAGGGTATAATAAAATAAAGGGGATAACATCCTTAATTATAACTGAACAGTGCTATCAGTGCATTGATTAGGGGACTTGATTGGGCACAAAGGAATAGCACAGGAAATAGGGTCACCATGTTAATATATAGAGAGATTGTGGAGAGGGCGACATACCGAACTGTCATTGGACCTCTCTGCTCTATATCCTGGGACGTTAAGTACCAAATGTTGCATTCTGGAATGCAGCGACGCATATATCTGGCAGTTGTATGCGTTACTGGCTTCTCTTGAATGCACTTGCAAGATGCACAGACCACCGACGCCGTCTGCAACTATAATGCAAACTCTCTCTCCTTATTCCTCTGCCTTGCGTCTCAAACAGATGGAAATCCTCTTTGATAACACTGTGCACACACATCGCGTGCTCCTCTTGGGACACTTGGACAATTTTATTCCTACCCAAATGTAAACTTTATGTTTTGTCGATAAGGATATCTGATATTCGTTGTTTATTTATAGTGCGTTGGTTCAATCAGCCAACGACTGTTCATATATTCGAGGAATAAAATCAGTACTACGCTGTTGGGATCAACTCTACACGTCAGAGATTTTTATTATTCCTTCAATTCTTTAAAGGGCATATGTTTGAAATTAGAATAGAGAAGACTCGTTACATTTTTTTCTTTTGCTTTCGGGATTTATTTTTTGGAGGGTGCAGTGCGGAAAATATTAAGTTTATTAATATTCATTTTATAGAGGGTGATATTGAAGTAGATTGAAGAGTACATAATGGGAGATATTGATTGTTTCAGTATTTGAGGCAATTATGATCGTTTGGTTCAGAGTAATCCGGAAATCGCACAGCAGATTTTGCGAATTATATTTAATAATTGCAAAGTATGCAGAAAAAAATGTATTTGAATTTCGATTGATAAATGGATTCTCGAAATTTCTGTCACAGAGCTGTTTGAATTTTCGACTCGATGAGTTTGAATTCAATTTCAATCAAAAATGAAATCAAAAATTGATCATGAGTGGTAATTAATTCATAATTTATTTATACTCATTGCAAAAATTCAACAGCAAATACAATTGAATTTCCACCGAATCGCAAATTCAAAGAAATTATTACTCTGATTTTCAAATTTTGCTATTTGGAAATATTTCTTCAATTTTGAAGGTTTTGGGATATTATACCTAAAAATTTCCAATTAGATGAGTTTGAATTCAATTTCAATTAAAAATGAAATCAAAAATTAATCATGAGTGGCAATTAATTCATAATTTATTTATAATCACTGCAAAAATCCAACAGCAAATACAATTGAATTTTCACCGAATTGAAAATTCAAAGAAATTATTACTCTAATTTTCAAATTTTTGTATTTTGAACTATTTCTATAATTTGAAAGGTTTTGGGATATTATACCTAAAAATTCAGTGCCAAATTACACACGAAAAAATGAAACTTGTTCTTGAATCAAGTCTACGTTATTATTATTTAAGTATAAAATATACGATTTTGAACATTATATTTTTTTCGATATAAACCTGAGGTAAGATTTAGCTCATTTCTTAACTGACAAAATACCGGCCATCCAATTCCACAGCTCGATAAAATGAGGTATACATTTCTAGCTCGGAACTATATTTTGTGATTCAGTCATAAAACGGTGAAGATATCTAGAAAAATCCCTCTTTTCTCAACACATGTAGCTGCGTTCGAGCCGCATTAACAAGATATACAAGACATGAGAAATAACTTCAATCAAAAATATACGGAAGATTTCCCCTCTCAATTACCCATACACCCCGTAAACGAGTGATGCTGCGAATAAATATCAAAGGATCTTTTTCCCTCGAAATTATGTCTCCCCGAAAATCTTCATGATCAGGATGGATTAATCAAACCATCATTCCGAATTAAAGTCCCCCAGCTCTCAATCACACTATCAAAACCGGTTTTTCTCGATCACCTAACCCCAGTGCCCCACAATGATGGACAAAAAACTATTTACCGAACCCTGAAGACTTCTTCATCCAGTGATTAACCAGGCAATTAATAATATTTATTCTAAATCGGTTGCGGAGTGGTAAACTAGAATAAGTGGATTTTTTTG
Source organism: Fopius arisanus (assembly GCF_000806365.1). Classification (NCBI taxonomy): domain Eukaryota; kingdom Metazoa; phylum Arthropoda; class Insecta; order Hymenoptera; family Braconidae; genus Fopius; species Fopius arisanus. Next base: position 432,239 of record NW_011887800.1, on the reverse strand, counting down.
AGACCCGTTTTTGCCCGATATCTCGAAATTGAGGAAATATAATGATATTTTTATAGATACCTTTTTTGTAGCTCTCATCTTTTTCTATGAAAAATGTTTATACGAAAAATTCGCTATGTACCTTCAATAGCGGGTTATTGGCGGAAAACTGAACTCGAAAATTTTTTTTTTATTTCAGTCACAAAGTCATTTGTTTATTCAATAATACGAGTTTTAAATCAATTTCAATCACAAACAATCACGATCACAACAACAATTGAGATTCTAAGACAGTTCCTACAAAATATGTGCAAAAAAATGACATTTGGCTGAAATTTCGAGAAAAAAATTCGGAATAGGTATTACAGGTATTTTTCATGTGACTTTTTCATGGTTAAAAATTCAAAGTATTTTTACCTGAAAATTCCAGTGTGATTTTTTAACGGTGTACAGCTTGAAGAAAAGAGTGTCTTTTGCGTTGAGATAAAGCTGTGCGAATCAATATAATCCAGGTGACTCTCAAGAGGGCCATTTGTAGACAATTTTTCGCTCGACACCAATGGTCAGTATCTGAGAGCCCAATCGGTCGAATTAAAAATAGATACGACGATTGATTTTCCACGGAGCTGACGTGAGGCCGAGTACGAGGGGAAAACCATGTGTTGTATCATGTATATAAGGGAAATGTATGTATGGGTGGATGAAAAAGGGAGAGTAGAGGTGTCTGACCCAGCGAGAGGATTCACTACTGCAAACTAGTCTTGTACATGAGTTGCACCTATCCTGTGCAATTTACAACATTTTTTTCAACCTCGAGTCAATTGGACTGAATTCTTCATTCGGAGGAGTGCAATTCGATTCATATTAAATTTATTTTCGGTTTGCGTTGCGAGTGAACTCCACTTTTGCTCTTGAATTTTTCAAATACACAGTAAATCCCGCTAATTTTGTAAAACAAATGGTTTTATTGTTGTATTCACGATTTGGTGAGATATTTCATGGTAACTGTTTGAGTTTATTCTATCATTCTATGGTAATTAAAAATGTCATTTAAGACTAATTAGTAAAATTCGTGTGTATTCAACATGATTTTAATTACATTTGGCTGAGAATGCTAGTATTTATAAACATTTACTTTTTGCACATAATAAACAAATAAATTCCCTAAAAAAATACTAAAAATATTCAATGACTCATAAATTTTGATAGCCGTCCGCCATTTTTCAAGTTTTGTATATTTTTTCAAAAATCAAATTTATCAAACGTTCCTCAGACATTTGTATAAACCTCGAAAAAGGAAAATATATCGGCAATAACTCCTTAAGTAATTAGTGGACCTCTTAATCTGTTTTGCTAAAAATCTAAAATTCGTTTGGTTTTTGTAAAAAGTTCTTTTAAAAAAAGCTATAATTCAAAGAGCTGTAACTCTCCATCTACTGAAATTTTAAAATTGATATTACGTTCATATAATATTTAATAGTTGCAAAAATGACGATACGTTTGAGTAAGTAATAATAAATGAAGCTAAATATTTTAATAGAATATAAAAAGGCGAGGCGTATCGACGGAATTAATCCTGTTAACTAGTGAATATATCTTTCGTTGTTGGTTCTGTTGATTAATTAAACTATGAAATTAACTGCCAACGAAGTTGCTAACTTGTGTACGAGTTTGTGGGTACTTAACCAGCAAGAAGCTTAGCACAGCTCAATGTTGGTTGGGTATATGAACTCGAGTGTTATTAAAAATGGGTGAAAATTAGAAGGAAATTCTACCGTGACGAAATAACTCGTCAAAGGGAGTATTATTGCAGAAAACAGTGAGCCTTTGTCGTGGGCTTAATTATGCGGCCATAATTGAAATGAAAATTAATAAATAAAAATATATCGGGTGTATTAATTATATTTTACAAATGGAAACCATTCGAAAAAGTTGAATTTGCATCAATATTTCATATGATTATAATGTTTTTAATTTCTTGTACGCCTCCTTCAAATTGTTAATATTATTGTAAATGCAGTGATAATTTGGGAATTTCCAATTGCATTTTTCATGTTTTTTTGGAAATCTCTGCAAAAGCTTATGGATCATATTAACATAGAAAGATATTTTTATTTTTTATCATTATTTAATGACTCATAAATTTTCAGTCTTGTATTTATTTATTTAAATTTTCGTCTTCTTTCTAAAAATCTTCATGAGACATTGAATAATAATAAAATTTCAAAACGCTATATTTTCTTCACGTCGAAATATTAATCCTTTTTCAGAAATTTGTAAAAAAAAACCTGAAAAATGAGAAGATATCGGCAATAACTTCTCAACGGAGAGTTCAAAAGTTTCTCACAAAGAATTCGCGGCCTCTCTTGAATTTTTCAATTTATCAAAAGTGAACTATAGGAGCTAAATCGTCTTGAGCTGCACCCATTCGCTATTTATTTCACCTCCTGCTAAATCTTTTACAGAAATCATGTCTGAGTATTTATCCTCAACACTTTCTCACTGGAGAACGGACTATCAATCTCAGTGCCGTGAGATCAACACCGACAATCCACATCTCTCTTGAATTATAAATATCGTATTTTCCTCCAGCGGGTAATTTCACCCGCAATCTGCTCCAGGTACGAGCGGCTCGATTTTTCTCGTAACCGTAAAAAAAAAATTGAAAAAAAAAATGTGGAAAAAGGAGAAGAAATTCCCACGTCACTTTCCACGTCAAATTATTCCTTATTCAATTCCAACTACTCCCTTTACTTCCTCTATCTACTCTTTTATTTTTGATGGAGCTTAAAAGCTCTCAGCTCCCATGCGGGAATCTAGAAAAAAATTGTGAGAATGCTGCTCTATTTATTTCCTTCCGAATGCGACGTCCGGAAGAGATCGATCGGTATGAATGAATTTATGTCCTGGGATATGATTGTTGGATACTCCGATGACAGCTCCAATTTTTTGGGTTGTTTCACCGCTTGTCATCGAATTAAACACCCAAATATTTATTAATTATTTATTAAATAATTATTTAGCACCTTTACACTCGGTTACACCAACTCCTGCTAGCGTAATCGTCAGTTAATAAGAAACTTTAATTAGAATGCTAGATTGGAATGCTTATTTCAACCGAGAGATAAATGTATTTGAAATTTATCTAGGAGCAAAAAATGTAATTACGTCAAGGTTAATTTTGCGTTAAAAAATATTGTTGAATTTGGAAAAAATGTAATCCTCGCACTGTTAAGAATTCCCTGCAATTTCAGTCACAAAGTTATTTAAGTTTTAAATTATCTGAGTTTGAATTAAATTCCAATTAAACCCCGTCACCGTATTTCCGATAGGATAATAGGAAATATATTTCTTGCTGATTCTAGAGAATTGGGTTTATTATGTTAAATAATAATTAATTGTTTAATGAAAGCTTTAATTTTTAATATTTTTACAATTTGTATGTATTCACACTGAATGTCGATCTGAAAGTCAAGAATTATCAGAATATTAAAAAAATTATTATTAACTAATAAAATTAATCAACTAATAAAAAACTATTAAAAGGTATTGTTATGATTATTATTGAGTATTATTAAAAACTATTATTCGTCAACGAAAAATAGTTGAAAATTTGAAGTTTTTTTTACTTGTTTCATTTCTTCTCTTTCGAATGCGTCGCCCGGAAGAGATCGATGGGTATGAATGAATGTATGTCCTCGGATATGATTGTTGGATACTACAATGATAGCCGTGAGTTTTTGTATTGTATCGCCATTTGACATCGAGATGCGACTCCACGACTTATCAATTTACGTCCAGTATTTTCAGAAGAGGTTCAGTATTTCATTGAAGTATCCATTCTTCCCTGTATGTTCTAATATGACTGAAACTCTTTTCATTCCTAATTTTTTGTATCTCAATATTCATTTTTAATACTACGGTGTTAATTCGGTTGGAATATTCATTCGGAACTCATTATTTTGGGGACCGAAATGAATTCATTTGTTTTTCAGGATAAAAAGATGATGAGATTCGTTGAATATTGAAAGGCTTTCGTGAATCCTCTGAATTGTTTATTCTTATTTTTTATTACAGTTGGATACGAATTCTGAATGGTCCGAATTAATTAAATTTAGGATCGAAAAATTCTTCGGTTACTACTGATTACTACTGATTAAATTTGGTTTATTAATAGGTGCTGCTGTTGGATAATAGTAATAATAATTATTTAGATTTTTAATAATGAATATAACCTTCAGGGATTACAATTTAATTATTACATAAAAATAAATAGCAATATGTTGAGTTATATTGCGACAAATATATTGTAAATTGTTTTAATAATTAATTGTGAATACATTTAGCCCACGATTTTTTTCACTTCTCATCTTCCGGATCTTTCACCGATTTTCCTTGGAGCGTTTAGTATTTTTTATTTAAATCTTCTGGTGAAAATTACGATCCGTCATTTACATTTATCCGTGATGAATAATTCAGATATTTTTTGTAATTTTGTAATAATTCCCGAAGAATCTTTTTATCCGGGTGGGTCCCTGTCGTTTTGATGAATTTATAGATTTTAGATGACTCAAAAGTGAGTAACACATATTTTTGCAAGTGTCTAATGAAATTTGGGTCTAGGTGTATTTTTAAAAATTCCAGAACAACGGAAACGCTTATGTAAACATTTTGATAGACAGCAAGCGCCTGAAAAATAATAGAAAACAGAATTGAAATCATTTGCAAATGAAAATTATAAGTGGGAATTTCATGAAAGCAAGTTCATCTGAAAGAGCGTGCAGAAATACAATACGTGAACGTCGAAAAAATAACTTCACGCACGTAATTTACATCTCAAACGTCACCATTTCTTTGATTGATTGGATGATTTATATTTCCAATATCTATCATTCTTTCGGAGCATTCAACAAACCCAAAATAATCATGTTGATGTCTATTTCTGGAACATTACTCAGCTGTTTTTTCCCCTCGGGACAATATAATGTATCGAAGGGAATAAATAAAAAGTTCCTTATCACGTCCATAGAATACCCGAACCCATAATTCATGAATCGAGTATTTCTCCTTGAATACGTTACTATAGAATTACTCTTGAACATTCAACATTCGGGAAAATATTAATTTTTAAAAACAAAAAATTTCCATCCAATTTAGCCCTCGATTATTACTGCAAAATGGAATAATGCCTTGTAACCGGTATATTCGATCAAATTATTTATTTACGAATGCGCTAGTGGAAATTAGTAAAAATAAATTCAATTTTGATTTTTCATGAGGTAGAGCATATATATAGAGCATATCCTGCAGAAATAAACAGTTCAGCATTTGAAGAAAAAATTTAACACTAATGATATTGTTTTGAAAAGTGCACGCAGTAGGTAAGAAAATTATTATTCTATTTCAGTGAATATTAAATTAATTATATATTATTTATATTATATAACAGCGGCTATTGACAAACCCAGATTATTCAGTCGTAATACCCCAAGAGCTTTAAAATGATCGGATATTTGCCGACAACTTTGATGCATACAAATGAGTATGTCAACATTCGCAACTTAGTTGCGAGCACTTGGGCGATAAAATAAAAAGAATGCCTGTAAATTCCATGGGTTTATTGAATATTTTTGTATTCAACAAACACAAAAAAGAATTTACCCAGTATTTACATTGAATTTTGCAATGACAAAATTCTAAATATTAATTTGTCACTATAGAGAATTACCATTCATTATTTCTGATGTACAATTTTGGCTGGAGCAATTATTATTAACAATATTACTAATGAACAGACGATCAATCTATTGAGGACTTACATCAGAACTTAATCTTTAATTATCTGAATGATTCTTACATACTTCGAAATAATTCTGTTGCGAATTGGTAAAGAAGGATAAGTGCATTTTTTTTGTGAACATTTATTGATGAATATCTCAGAGCCGAATGAAAATAGCGACATTTTAGTGAGTACATATTTTATACAGAAAGATGAAAGCTAAAAAAAAGGTGTCTATGAAAATATTACAATCTGCCTTCAATGGCAAGATACTTGCGGAAAACTGGCTTCGAGGCGGAACGCACTTAGGTTTCATCACTTAGGTACAAAATTATTAATTAAATAATCGATTTTACCCATCAACAATATCGAAATCCCATCCCAATATCGACGGACCATCAAGTAATTCCATTTAATACCCTTGTTTACTCCTCCCATGGCAAAAGGAAAAAAGAAAATAGTGAAAAAGTCACGTAGAGAAGTGCTGACTCCCTGGATGACGTCAGGTGACCCTGAGGCAGAGTCTGTTGAGGACCTATTTCTAGCCATCACTGGTATATACCTGTACCCGTGGCTTTTGCACAAAAATTCTTCGGGTTGAACTGTGTGGGATTCATCTAGATACATGTGCTGCCAGTTTTGTAGCTTGACCCGTGTCTCAAGTACTTGCCTATATCCGTAATAGTAGTTTACGCAACGAGTTGGTGAATGATGTTTTTGGCGAGTGAAGCCTGAGTCAAACGATAGGGCATGAAGCTTTTTACACTGCACTTTTTAAGATTTCTTCTTTTTTTCATGGAAAATATAGCAATTGTTGTAAGATTGCACTTTAATCGGATTTACGGAAAAATCATGATGACCTTTTTTTATCCCGATTTTGGCCAATCGATGTCGTGTGTTCGTGATCACGTGACACTTTCGTGTTGATGTTGTCTTGATTATTTTTCTGTATATTTCCGTAAAGAAGTTGATGGATTGTGTTGATTTAAATAAACTAGTTATTCGTTAGTTCCGGAATACCACGAGTCATGCACACCGATTGGACCAGAATCGTAATCATCACCATCCTATCCAAAAGGGGCACGCCTGACACAATCGATTATCTCGAAAATCTCGAAATCATGAAGCCGCGAATCCTTATTGGTCCGCCTAAAGTGGCGCGAGATTACAAAGTCGTAACTCTTACAGAAATCGTTTCATACCCGCGGGCTGGCGCACGGTACAGTCTCTCGTAAGAAAAATAATCCGCCGAGTGCCCCTTGACCTTCCAAATTCAACATTCCCCTCACGTTTTCCTACACGACGGTAATCGGGGGAATTAAAAAATAAGTTATTTTATTGGTTTTTATTTTTATTTCTTTTATTTTTTGTTTTTTGATAAAGGTTCATCCTTTTTGTTCACCGCGCAACGAAATAATCGGGGAAGATCCGATAACTTTGAAGGTCTTCAGATATTATAAATAAAAATTGAAGCTTCAGATAGAATTCCCAGAAATTAGTGAGCCAAGCTTGATTCGTTATATATTAACGAATGATCGTTTGTCTGAACTGCGTCGCTCGTTATTGCAACAGCCGATGTTCGCGCATTCCAGTCTTTTATTTATATATCTCACGCTTTTATAACAACATTCGGTTCAATTCATCACAGACAATTCTCGATTAGTGAGAAAAAATAATATATTTTGCGTATGCTACGGAAAATGTATCGATTTTTAACGCGCACAAAAGTAAACCCCAGTTCATTCAAACAAATCACAGCAATCGACTGCACTTAAACATATTGTTTAAAGAATAATTAAGATCACGATATTTTGACAGTATAATACTTCGGCGCAGTAAACAATTTATATGATAATCCTTTCTGTTCAATATTTTAAAAAATAATATAATGATATCGTAATATCTCGACCTGTAACATTTTTGTAATATTGTTTTTGAATATTTTCAGGGGTAATATTATTATTTTATTATTATTATTATTTTTATTATATAATATTAAATAAAATTTCGAGTGGTGATAAAAAAATGGACGATTTCGTGGACGTATGTGCAAAAATACAATTTGATTTTACAATCGCCTGTTACCACAGACAAAACTTTGAAGTTACATACCAGATTTGCTTGAGGGAACAGCAGTGAACATGTCGTCGTCGGATGAATTTGACAAGCGTCGTTTCCGGTCTAGTCGCGTCGCAGAGAGAAACCATTGGCTCTTTTCAAACGCTCGTCCTCTCTTCAACGCAAAACATTTTCATGTTAGTTGCCAATAAAATTGTTTCCCCCATCCATTTCGTCATTTGTCTCTGGCAATTCACGTTGGAATGGTTTATTTGTGGATGAACGAGGGACCCGATGAATGGAGTGATTCCAACAAAGAAGGTTTTCATTCAGGTTTCGGTGGTAAATAGAGGAAGGGGTGATGGATTGAGGAAAGCGATGGTCTGAATGTCTGCACTTGTGGAAGTGCCATGGAGTTCGAAGGATTGAAATTGGGGATTGTCGATGGTAGTTGGGTGTTTACGCTATTTGACATGTCTTCAATTGCAACAGAATACCTCGGTTTGTCACCTTGAGCTAAAGATCATCCCTCCAATTAATGTTTTCCCCTATTTTTTTTTTCCCCACTCCTGATTATCCGCAGTTGAAACTCCACTGGAGATGATCACTCATAGGGTGGAGATGAGCCGTAGGCGGGGACATATCCTCGGGGGGGTCACAACCGAGGCTGATGGAACCGTAATTGTATTTCCCCGCGGGCTTCCGCGGCGGCCTGTGTCGATATCGCAACAAGATATCGATCATTATACCAGTATCATTAGTCGGTTCCAGTTTTCTTATTGCATTGTCAGTAAATGACACTTCAAATCGCCCGTTAAATTTTCAAAAAAAAATCATCCTACATTTTAATAATGCATTACGCAACAAGTGCGTAATGGTTCTTTTTGGGTCGTGAGAAATGGTATAGTTGCGCGCCGAAGGCGAGTTTTACAATCCCACGAGTCAAAGAACACGCATGAGTTCCGGATAGTTTTTATGTCACATGATTTTGGGCAGCTATGGCATAAAATTTTTTATCAGATGTCAGTAAAGATGGAATCGTGTTGAGGAAAAATTGTATGAAAAAAAATTCTTCACTGCCCGATTTCTACACGATTATTATAATAATCGTAATATATATATATATATTATGATATTTTCAAAAATAGATTTCTCTTTCCGCAACTGTTGGAACCACTCCACTCAAATACAAAAAACTCGACCGATTCGGAGTTAAGATTAGCAGCCAACTATAGTAATTGAGAATTTGGTGAACCGGTCCGAGGTACAAATGCAATTTTTATCCTTATTTTATCCTTAATTTTTATAATACAAAGGAAATTCATCTTCTGCTCCCTGATAAGCGGGGCAAAAGTGAGTACTTCCCGCCCGCGGGTAGAAAGTTGGTCCCAAGGGCGGAAAGTCTTAGCTTTCCAACCTCGGCAGCACCTGTCTACCCGGGGAAAGGAAAAAATCGGAAAAATGATATGATACTTTTTTATTGCAGAAGAGTGGCAGATGCGATTAATACAAATCTTTTATTTTAATTGTTCAATTTTATTCCAACCCGTATGTTAACTTAACATTCATAAATACCGATTTCCCATCCTCTTCATCTTATAAAGTTGATAATTTCATAATTGAATTTATTTTTGGCACCCCACAAGTTCAGCCGCGTATAGTACATGTTCTAGACAGCAGAATATTTTTTTAGTGTTCTCCTTTCAGGTCGTATTCAGGTTTTTACCACCTCATTCACTCCCCCTCGATTTTTCCACGACCTCCTCGAGGCTCTGACTCATGCCAAATCCCTCCTCGAAATTTGTTTCACAAATTCTCCTCGTTACTCAGCGATGCGAATGTTTACCCTCCGTGAAGGCTTCCAAACTAACAGTTTACATCTACTGTGCAATGATTTAGACAGCGTGAATCGCATCAATGTGTTCTACATTCCAATCCGTAGCAATAACACCCGATGGGAGGCATGATAGGATACGGTATTGGCTTGATGATGCACAGCTGGGTAGTTTCGTCATGTAGCGCATATCAGACTCCCCATGTTACATGAGAGCACGAATTATGTGATGATCCGGTCCCATGTGCGAGTCGATGAGAGCTTTGACTTGTTAAAATTGTTGGGAAGAAGAGTATTCGGTTTATACTCCGGAAAATTACATCATGAGTTTCCACATTCACGATCACATAAAAATATAGATATAAAACGCGATATTCTACGCGGAAAAACGTTAAAATATTGAATAACAATTAAGTAACTATCGTATAGTCCTGGAGGGAAATGGTTTTGTGAGAGGAGACAAAAAAATAAGCAAAACTTCCAATTTTTTAAATAATAAATGTACCATCGTATATTTTTACATCCGAAAGGACAATTCCGGGTTTATAAGGAGATAAACATACGGATTAAAATTATGTAAGACTCTGAAAAGATTTCGTAATGGCGTCTCTCAATGACGTCTATCGATGACGTTTATCGATGAATATTTCCGTTCGACTCAAACATATAAAAATTGATCTTATATATTATCTTATTATATATTACAATTTTGGAAAAATGAAATTAAAAATTCGTTGAAATTTCAATCATAAAATTTTACCCGCGAATCATAAGCAATTGCCTCCTCTCAATATTATCTACATGGAAAAAAAATCGTATGTAATATATTTAATTCTAGTTGTACAGTTAACAATGCAAAAATTTTCTATACATATACAATTATGTGCACGCAAATTGCTCATTAGCAATCGAATAAATTCCTCTGAATTATTTAAACCCTTTATTTTAAATTAACCAACTGACGAAAAGCGGGAGTTCAATCTTTATTTACCCCACGTCAGCAAATAGAACGAATTTTCAATTCTGTTATGCATGATATTTGAATGGTGGGAGGAATATCGCGGGCGAATTCAAGCGCAAAAAGTAGTAGAGGGGTGACAGGTATATTGGAGTCTGGAAATTCCCAGGGGCCATCAAACACCCAGAGAAAACAACCAGATCCCGTATTTTCCCTGACGCTCATACATTGGCCTAGACAGTCATCAGCAAATTGAAGTTGATAAAATTAGTAGAAAATTGACAAGAATTCACTGTCCCAAGGGTAATAGCTAAATTTATTCACCACCATATTTACGATGAAAATCTAATTTAAGAACTCAAATGCAATACTGATATGATACAGGCTTCAGAAATCACGCGACAATAGTTTTTGTAAAATGTATAAATAAAAGGCCCGAAGGCCCAATTGTTCTCTGATTCTGTCTACTCACCCTGTGAGGTCCTTATTTTGGGCCCGATGTCACGAGTGTCAAGAACTTGTGCGTTCCCATAAAAAAAAATATTTAGTGTTTAAATCTGTACATATAAGATTTATTTACCCTGTCGATATAATGTTCAATCCTTAATTTACAATTAAAAAAAAAATATTTTTAAATATAACGAATCATTACAGACATTTAAAGTCTGTTCCACTTGTAAATTTGTCTGTTATGTAAGGAGTACGGGGAGACCTTCCCAATCGAACGATAATAACTTGTTTTTTTATTTATCTCAATTCGGTGCCGTAGTGTGTGTTAAAAAACTTGAGATGCTGTTGGACATGAGCAGTGGGATTCATTTATGATTCCAACGCACTGTAAAGTCGCTTCTAGATGATAATGATCACGATAATAGCTTACTGTAACACGATTGACAAAGACAATAGTTTCTCTGGGGAATTTACATTTTTTAAAGATTTTTTTATATGGAAATTGTTTATAATATAATTCGAAATATTTTGCGCCTTTCTTTTTATTAAATCCGGTAGCTTGAGTCAGGGTGGCGTTTGTTTTAAAATAGTTCCTGTAATTAAAATAGTTTTTGTAATCTCGTTTTTTTTCTCGTCTCTGATACCAACAAATTACTCCGCCCCACAGATCCTTGTTAAGTAAAAAATTATGGCAAATAGAGTGACTTCCTCTTTACAATGCCACATTCGTCAAAAAATGGTTGAGACATGAAGGAAAGTACTTCCTAACAAGTGTCATTGCAACTTCGGTACTAGTCAGGAGTTACTTCTTTCACTTGTAACGTAATACACTGTTTTCGTAGTGATTTACACTTTTACGATGTTGAGGATGAATCAGCATTCACGCCTGAGCGAGTAGCAGTCTAGTCTGTAAAATAATGTTTTTAGTGTCATAATGTTATTATGCGTTTCGATAGATGTGACGAGGGGAAATTATGCGCTGTCATGAATGGAGATCTGGAGATTATTCGCGATGTTCTTGGGTTTGTGGTGCACTTACTGCCATGTGGAGCATGAGAATTACAGGGGCATCGTTTCGAACACTTCAATCGACAAGAATGCATTAAGTAAATAGACATTTAGCAAGCTCAACGTGGGCTCGATCATGGACATGTGTGTAACTAAAAATAGGGGAAAATCTGGTGGAAACGTACAAGTATAAGCAAAACGTTTGACCACGTGTGACTCATCCCCGTGTTCTTATCGCCTGTGTTTACTACTAGAGTTGAGTGAAATTTTATTTCAATTAGGAATTGACACATTGAAAAATGACGGCTAGCCTCTTTTAATCTCATATCGACTTGATGAATGAAAGTAAATAAACAATACTCTCTTATTTCTGTTTAGAAAGGAAATAAACATTCTTGAAAAAATGGGAGTGCATATCTTTTTATCATTTTTCCAATCGTTTTTGTTAAACATTTTCCAAACTTCGCGACTAGTCAGTGGTACTTTAGTTATTTATTTAAGTTTTTTGAATAGTTTCAATTTTCGAATTCCTTCAGGTTTTTGACTTTTTAGAAATTTTGACAAATTTATTTTTTTTGCGGTTGATTCAATTAGTTATTAATGATATAGCCTTGTAATTATCAATTTTTTATACGATTCCATTAGTATTTCAACGTTTAAATAATTTCATTCAGTCTTTGTTTTTCTGTTTTTTATTAAAAAAAAATTGTAAATCAAGGATTTATTATTAAACCGAAGAGAATTAACCTTATAGTGATATTAAAATCATAAATAGTACCTTCTTTTTCTATGATATTTCATGTTTTTGTATTTAATATAATAAAATAACGTGCCCCGATGAAGAATGCACATAGCATTCGAAATGTAGACAGTGTAAATCGAAGAGGAAATTTCAAAAAAAAAATCGTCTCGCATTCAATTTCTATTTCAAGCATTTCAACTCGAATGAAAACATCACTCAAACTATTTACCGATAATTCAGTCTCACCGTTATCTAGAATCTAGAATCTAGATGCAGTTCAGGTATAACTCCGAGTCAGACATAACGAAAACTGATGATGGGAGATATGAATTCAGGCATTGAGAATCAGTCTTTCACTCCATTTGCTGCGAATCTTGCAGGTATTATCCTGGAAAACGCAGATGATAGCCGAAGAAAACTGTATGTGTACTATTTTACCCTTTCCAATGGCAGGCAATGCAATTCTGGGGACATTGTCTCGTGATCTCGAGTGAAAAATTCAACCCACCGGATTTCCGGTTATTCCTTTCAATGGATTATTTTTTTTTTCTCTTCCTCTTCGGCATCTTCATCTTTGCAGTTCACCCAATAGTCATTGGAGTCTCATTCTACCTACTACCGAACTCCTTTCTCATTTTATTTCCTCACTCAACTTTTGTACCACGTAGTCCGAATGAACCCTCCGGCTCTCAAAGTTGAAAACTTTTTCGTCGGGTCACAGTTACTTGCGCAGAACACCGACTAAATTTTATCCCAATGTTTTTGTACTCTTCTCTTGTTCGTCGGGTATATTATTCTTCCAATGATTTGTCGTGGGTTGAAGGGGTAGGAAATGTGTGTTAAAAATACTCACTACCGAGCAAACATTCGACGAAAAATTACGTCTAGGAGAATTTTCACCCAACCTTTTGGCATTTTTACTCAAATCCGGTGGTGAGCATCTGGATAAACTTTATTTTAAATTTCTCCGTGTATCAAAAATTCTATAAAAAAAAATATTCCCGACCCCGTGGACTAGTTATGTACCATATTTTTCACTAATTGAGGAACAGATAAAATACGGTTTTCATCAGCATCGTATGATTGGCCGATCGCGTGACAAACGGTTTTTGTGATGGAGAGAAGAAAATCTCTGAATATGCATGATATTTTGACTCGATTCTGCTCCGCAAAGTTCGTGCCATCCTTTTGCCATTTTTATCCGAACCATGAGGTCATATTGTTCCTGTATATTAATCCCGATGCTTTCGAACTGCCGATGGTTTGGATTGTCCTCTAATTGGCAATTCTCCATTGTCCGCGGGTTGAGAACAAGAGAAATAAAGAATATGAGTCGTTGAAAAATTTCTCGGATTCGACGCTCACCGTATTCCTGCGATCGTTGGGTATTCTAATTTCTGATGATAATCTCCGGAAAAGGTTTTAATCTCACTCGTTTGTCGGGCGACGGCCAATTTATGCCGAAAATATTGGATAAATTAAGACGTGGTGGCGTGGAAAATTTAGGTCACCAGGGTGGGTCCTTTTTCGCATTAGCACCGCGAGGTGGAGATGATCGATAAACGAAAGTTCGTCCTGGGGTAACATAATTCACCCTAAAGAACACCGCCAATGTCGTTTCACCCTTAATATACACTGAGAAAAAAATGTAGTCAAGTGAAAAATAAAACGTTTGGAAACTAATTTGTTATTTGTAAATTAATGAATACTCGATTGCCGAATATTGAATTAAATAAATTTGTTTAAAACAACCAATTGAAATTTTAGAGTTAAATTGTAACTTTTCTTGTTTGCAAGAATTGAAATTCGTTATTAGTATTCATTTAAATGTTTTTGAGAATGCATTCAATTTATAAACATATTTGACAACTTCAACTATTTTTTTTTATGTTAAGATTAGAAAAATATTTTTAAACTTCTTCGTTTATGAGTAAATATGTTACGACGTACTCCCGAAAAATTGACTCTTATTTTCAAAACGCAAAAGACTGCCTTCTTTAAACAAAAATTCCGATTCAGAATTCCTTGAGAGGAATGAAACTGAATTTCTGCATATGACTGCAAAAAAGTTTTCCCACCAAAAAAAAATTCTCATAATGACGGATGTGATAAATCCGGTTGGCGTTTCCGCCCGTAATTTTTCTCTCATATTCACACAATTTCCACGCAATTTTATTCTATTGTTTATAATTAATACTTCTCGAAATCATGGGTATGATTGTTATATTCGACGTAGATGAACTCGTATCAATTTTCTATAGAATATCCCATAACTTTGTTTCCCCCCTCCTGTGTATCCGTCACCTAAAAATTACTGAGTAAATTGACCTCCAATTATTCTTCCATCTCCCGTTCATTTTCTCGGATCTCCCATACAAGTTTTAACCGAGTTATACATCCCGGGAGTGTCCAGTGGAATTATAATTGATTTAAAAATATATCAGGAGCATGAATTATAATTGACCCACAGGATTCGCCCGGGTGTATCGAGTGCGATATGCCTGTGAGCTGTATAGAATTGTCGATGCCCGTGATCTCCCTCGATAATTGTTCGATCAATATTGTTAATGAACCACGGGAGCTGTGAAGCAAAAGGCTCTCAGTATTTTTAATCCACAGAAATCATCAACAGGACTAGTACTCAATCGCACAGATCGTACGACACATTGAAAGTAAAAAATTACATCTGCCACATTAATTTATCTTATTTATTTTATTTATTTATTTATTTATTTATTCATTTTTTTATTTATCACTTATTTATTTATCCGAATATTAAATAAAAATTATTATTATCTATTTACAACTTATTCGCCGCTATTCCGTAATTTTCATGTGAATTTCCAGTGAACAATTATGACATCGTAACGTACATTTGAAAAATCGATTCTATAATCGGTGTACGAATTACTGGAATCGTCATTGTTATTGAATATTCCTCTGTGCAGGGGTATAAAATTCAATTTACCAATTTGTGGTGGCACTGAAATATAACGACCCATGTAAATACGTGCGACTACGTGAATTTTTGTAAATTACATCGCGCCATTTACGAACATTCGATAGGTAGATGGTTTATAACGTGACACGAACTCATGACATGCGAGTTAATCTCATGGTTTAATCATACTGTTTGATTATGTGGTAGATATGGGAGATTCATTCCAATTCAAATTATTCTGTTATGGCGCGTGTAATTACATGTAAATTACAAGCACTTTTATTTTAATTTAACCATTGAATTGCAAATTACTTCGGAAATTATTTATAAATCAATTGTCACGTATTCTGAAACATGTTATAATAGAGATTTCAGAAATTTATCAAGATCTTCGTCAGAATGAGTGAAACATCATTTTTAATATTTTCGGTTTAAATTTCTGGGATATGTTTTGAATATTTTTTATATACTATACGTTATACAGAAATCTATATAAATAATAAACCGCAGTCTGATGATTTCATAAAAATCGAGAGAAACCAGAAAGCCTCTGTTAAAACTGGAAATCTGTAAATAATTTGACAGGAAACATTTATTTATTCGAAATCATGGAGACGTTTCAATTGAATGTATTTATATATTTATATGAATATATATTGATCAGATATAATATAGTATATAATATATAATATTCAACGTAATCCAACAGTTATTGGCACATGGAAATATCAAAATGACATTGACCCCTACACGGAGAGAAATATTTAGTAAAAATTACGGAACTTTCAGTTTACTTACCGATTACGGAGTTGATTCGAAAAATTTAAGTGACGGTATCGTTATTTTTCACCGATAATTCACATAAAAATTACGGAACACCGCGGAAAATTTCCGTGACTTTAGCTAAAAATTACGTGACAGTTGAGTAAAATTTCCGACAATCACATTTCGCTCCAGAATTACGGAAAATACACGTAATTTTTATTGAATATTTCTCTCAGTGTACGTTTCGTCCTGTAGAACTTTAAAAAGTTATTGCCAATATCTTCTCCATTCTCATGTGTCTGTAAATTTCTGGGAAACCCTGGATCAGATTGACGTGAAAATATACGGTTTCTGGATTTTATCATTATCCAATAACTCCCAAATTTTTACAGTGACGATCTATTTATCTAGATTGCTAAAGTTCTGTGAATTTGTGTAAAAGTTTAGTGGGAACTTTGTGAGACCCTGAATAACAGTAAAACTCAAAAAATATTATTTCACGTCGATTTAATCAAGCATTTATCAGAAAAATGTACACAGAGAGAAATATTCAATAAAAATGTGGCTGTCGGAAATTTTCCAGAACTGTCACGGAATTTTTCTGCAGTGTTCCGTAATTTTTATCTGAATTATCGATGAAAAATTACGATACCGTCACTTAAATTTTTCGCATCGACTCCGTAATCGGTAACTAAACTGAAAGTTCCGTAATTTTTCCTAAATATTTCTCTCGTCTAAAAAAACTTGAAAAATTGAGAAAATATCAGCAACAACTCCTCAATACCTGGCGAAATTTTCATTAACAATTTCGTACAGCTTCAATCATTTTTTAATAATCTATACGATCCAACTAATTACTCGCGATATCACCTCTTTATTTATGGACTTCTTCCGTGTTGTGGCATTTTACAAGTACACGAGACCATAACCCCGAGGATCTTCAATGAAAAATTCATACGTGCGGAATAACGAGTGCCTTAGGACTCCAGATAGAGATCCGGAAATGAAAGACATTGGAGGGATTTCTCGTCACACCGGAATAAGATCCAATTTCAACGCTCGGTTGTATCGATTTCCATCGTCACTGTTTCGCCAATAGCTATCCTCTACTTCATCGAGTTACGTCTCGACAGAAGTGCATCGCCCCACACATCCGAGGTTTGAATAGTGCGACAGGTACACATGGCATTGGTACACACAAGGGCGCAATAATCCATTTGTTAGGTGAGTTGAGGGGGGAGGGGTCAGGGAAGAGTATGCGTCTGACAATTATCCAACTTGATTCTCCATTACATCTGCTGACAGTTAAACGTCAACGCTGCTTCGTGGCCTCTTTACGAGCACATGACACACATTGGTCTCTAGGTAATGGAAATTAATTACTCCATCCTTTTCATTGAAAATTCATCCTGCTAATGTTTTTACCCGCAATCAATCTCTCATTTACATACGATCGTTGAACCATTCAATCGCTCGATAACCTTCGGCTATTTTTTATTTTGTTTTTTCAGCTTTACTGATGAATATCATGGATTTAATTTCTTCATTGAAATTTTTCGTTGAATCAATTCAATTCAATTCTCGTTACGATATACCGATATTCGAGTTCAAACCAGAATTTTTTTTCCCACTATCAATTATCCGTCTGCATTCGATCAGG
>NW_011887800.1:411538-412785 GCF_000806365.1 Fopius arisanus | reverse complement strand
AACGAGTGAATAGTAAGTAAACCGAGTAAAGCCAGAGTCCAGGTAAATATTGATCGTGAAAAACCACCTCTACAACCGACCGAGCAATTTCCACTCACTCCAGTCAGAATTTCCATTTACCCACCCCCCACTGTCAGACGAAAAAGATAAAAGACATCAGTATCTCAGTCAGATGGGACGAGTATAATTTAATCCCTAGGTTTTCCACGTGAGACACTCAAAGGCAGGTCACGTTTAACCACGGGAATAAAGTCTCGAAGGTTATAAGAGAATGAATACCACGATGGTATTCTGTATATTGCTTAACCGCTCTCCGTTGTCTCTTTAACTACAAGAAATTACAGTCTCTGACCGCTATGTAGCTGTAAGTAAGTAGATGCCGACGGATGGTGATAAAAGAGAAATGGAATTAGTCCTAGAACCCTTATCTTACTCGCATCCTCAAATGAAATGGCAGGGGTCGCAAATTGTTTTGAGGCTTGCAACTATTTCCCTGTTAAATTCCCACCGTGTTTTTACTTCTGCTGACGCCAGTCGCTTTTATGTTAAACACCCAGAGAGCAAACACTCTCTTTATGACGATTTTTAGGGCATCTCCGAGGAGGGAAATTTATTTTTTTATTTATTTTTTATCTGGCTTAACAGATTATAATCCTCGGGACTGATGACTACTCGAGGATTTTTACGAGACAATCGCAAGAAAAATATGAGATACACCACTATTACCTGTTAAAACTGTTTTAATTTTTTCTTTTTGGATTATATATCGATTTGTGGATCGTCAGTTCGATACCGGTGCTACCAATTTCTGGGGTTCTTAATTTCTCGGTTTTATTGTCGAGCTAGTCTCGTAAAAGGGACCACTGTACATGACTAATAAACGTTTCACCCTCATGTCAAGTTTTTCCTTGGTACATATGGCAAGACAGTACCGCTAGGGTGTGCACGGAGAGAAATGATCAATAAAAATCCCAAATCTTTTCTGGAATTCCTGAGTAACATGCATGATATAGAAAATTGTTATAGAAAATCTTGTAGAACTGTTATAGGATTTTTTTCGAATGATTCCGTAATTTTGGTAACTGTAATTCTTACACGGAGAGAAATATTTAGTAAAAATTACGGAACTTTCAGTTCACTTACCGATTACGGAGTTGATTCGAAAAATTTAAGTGACGGTATCGTTATTTTTCATTGATAATTCAGATAAAAATGACGGATCACCGCGGAAAAATTCCGCGACTTTA
>NW_011887800.1:409725-410702 GCF_000806365.1 Fopius arisanus | reverse complement strand
GAGTGAAGCGAGATAATTATTTTCAGATCTCTTCAACTCTTGGAGTTATAATAAAATTTATCCCGAGGCATTTGGTGAATTCCGTGAGTTTGAACTATTCTCATTCGGTTAATTGTATTTTCGTTTTATAAAAATAAAGGGGTATTGTACCCCTTGAATCATTTCTCTTTCGCTATCTCTATATTTCTTAACGTGTGAGTTAAGAGAGGAAGGATGCGAACGAATAAAGAGAAGCTGTTGGATAAAATGCCTGCAGTTAGATAAAAAACTTTAGCTGTGGCGCACTTTATTATTTCACTGTGAGGGGTCTTTTACGACTGTCAGTGGAATATTTTCATGGGGAAAATTGTCATTATGTGACCTTAGGGAGTATACACAATGGAATGTTTAAATTTTTCTCTATCTCCAGTCTGAATTTCATCGCGAATAATTCATTTCCTGGAGAATCAAATGATTTAATTACTGAGAGAAGTGTTTAAAATTTGCGGAATAATCGCGTGGGAATTTTCAGTGAGCATTTGCATGCAATTTAAAATAAAAGCCGCCACAGAAAATCCCATTTATCCTGGAAATTCAACGGAATTGGAGAAAATCTAATATTTTCAACAACTATATCTTATCAATTCGCTACAGTTTTACTGAATAGAAATAATAAAGCGTTTTTCATGATAATTCAAATGATATTTCAGAAACAATAATATTTTAATATAAATGAAGTTCAGTTCCAGAAATAAAAATTTTTATGGAAAATCGATTAGTGATAATAATTGAAATCTTAAAAAATTACAATTTTATTGATTTGTTATTGCAATAAATTCATACATTCCCTTCCAAAAGTAGATCTTCTACTTTTGGGTTGAATTGATTAAAATGTGTCTTACCGTTTCAAAATGAGGAGTCAAAATTAGAACTTCAGAAGTTCACGTAATGAGGCCATTGCAAAATGTTTGAAAACCTAGGATAGAGTGAGGCTTGAA
>NW_011887800.1:407640-409334 GCF_000806365.1 Fopius arisanus | reverse complement strand
TAGATGAAGATATGATAATTGCCGCTACTATATAACTGTTTAAAGAATTAAAATTTATTTCATACATCATGATTTTATCGCGGAAAAATCATTTATTGGGAATTTTCCGTTTTTGCAACTCCCCGGAAATTTCATAAGATCTTGTGAGTTCCAGATTTTTGTGGGGAAATTAAACAGAAGGGTACCTTTTAGTCCCCCCTCACCCGGAAAATGCATATGAAAAACCGGAAAATTCTGGTTTAGTTTAAAATCGAAAATAACGAAGACAGCGTGAGTTATTCGAGACTTTTCGCACGGAGTGGAATAAATGGATTTTTCCAATAGGTAAAAATCTTCTCTCTGCGGAGAATGACAGGAATTTGGTGAGAGAAGCTTTCTCGATATTTCAAACTCCTTTGCATCTCTCGGAAAATGGTATACTCCACGAAAATTCGAGGACATATGGCAAACGTGTGCTTGCATCCCTGGGACGTGCTCAAGAGAGATAGATTCATGGACGAAATGGCGCCCCAATGTCGCTGAGAAACAGTACACAGTGACCCCAATATATATCCCTGATACATATCCCCGATACATATCCCCCTCGGTATGTGCAGGTTTCTCATCGGAGCCAATATTTCAACTCGTGGAAAAACTTTTCGATTCAGTCTTATTCTATCCAACTAGTCTATACAATCTGCACGTGCAACTAAAAAATATCTCCAACAGTTGAATATTCCCGGGAACTGAATTAAAATCATTAATTCGTTCTACGTAATTTCCTCGCACTACTGTGGGTTTTAAGATTTTTAAGATGAATAAGGAAATAACTTTTAGTATTGATATAAAACTCTTAGAATGTAAAACAAAGATTTTCTGTTTGTTGTCTTTTATTATCAAAGTCTTGGATAGTTAGTTGGAGTGGTAGTTGGATAGTTTTGCATTTATCTATTGACGACCACTATGATCATACACTAGTACACCTTTTAAGAATAATCAGGCGGGAGGGATTCAGAAAAAATTTAGCCGATTGTTACGTTTTTTTCTCAGATAATCTTAAAAAAATTTCGAAACAAAGATACAGATAAAGGAAAAATATTGATGAACTCACGGAACTTTGTACGCATGTGAAATATTCAATTGGTGATTGTTGAGAAAAAATTGAGAGCGTTATTTATGAGGGATTTTTATTTATTTATTTATTTTTTTCTCATCGTTCGTTGATGAAAACATGGGATTCATGAGAAACATCATCTTCCTCCTCCTAAAATCATAGATCAGACCTTCAGATTGAAGATAAGGATTTTTCTTTTTAATTTCAATTCTTTCCGAAGCCTTGAGCGTTCTAATGCCACCTACGGGGTGAATACATCGACAATCAATAGCTGATCAATCGAAAATTTAAATGTATTGAAAAAAAAACAAATTTTCCTCTCCCAAAAATTATAGATTATGCTGAAGCTATATCGACAAAATTTGTTTTCCCAGATGATAAGAATCATTGCACCCGCGGCATTGAATAATTAGATAAGTGATTAATTTTTATCCACTTATCGGAATTAGAAACAGGATTTACAATACAATTCGTGCAATTTTAATTCCGCCTCATCCTTTTTATTAAATCCTGCTTCACTCGTGGATCAAGTTTTGCAATTTTTTCATATTTGCGTGGCGAGTTTTATTGAATTTTTCTCTACGTGCCCAGTTTTTTTACC
>NW_011887800.1:405808-407075 GCF_000806365.1 Fopius arisanus | reverse complement strand
TTTTTTCGGTTGAATATCAAATGAAGACAACATCAAAGATCAACCTTCAACGTGAAAGAGAAAAATCTCTCTGTATTATTTAATTATTTTGTCTCATCAAGGCAGTGAGATCCATGAATTCTTCATGAGTTGAGATATGAAAAATTCAGTGTCTGTTGTCCTCGTCTGTCAATGAGAGGACCAGTCATTTCGGCAATTAAAAGTTCCTTCTGCCGTCTCGTGGCCTAAATGCGATGATTATTTTTTAAGTACCTGAAAACACCGGCTGCCGTAGTCCTGCGGGCTTTATTTATTTCGTCTAGAAGTTGGCCAGTCGTAAACTCGGAAATACCAACAACTTTTCAGTCACCTTTCGGTCTCGAGTATATGAAATAAGGGAGCACGTGTCGCTGGTAAAGCGCAGAGGATTGTATTCATCATGAGGAAAATGCACTTAAATTGAAACATTGGGCTTAAGGATATTAAACTTTTTTTACGGAGTTTCTTTTGTTGGAAGTCAGAGCTTTTTTTGAATCTCTCATTTCACCCTAAGCCCCAGGATATTCTGATATTGTGTCTGAGAACGGCTTTTTTTTCTATCGAAATTTAATGAAGAAAATCAACTTTTCTCATTCATGCTGAAAAAAAATTTGAAAATTCCATTATAATTAATGTTGAATTTTCATGAGCCTGAAAGGCCAAGATTAATTGAAAAATCAATTATGCAACATGAAAACCCCATTTTTCAGGAATTTCCAATATAAATAAAAAATCTGGTGACCCTTTTCAATTCAAATTGAATTCAAACTCATATAATTAAAAATTCCGGTGACTTTGTGATGGGAATTCCATTAAATTCTCGAAGATGGTATTGAAGATAAATTGTTGATCGAATTAACTCGAAAACATCTATCGCTTTCACACTATCATTATTCAATCATTATTCAATCATTATTTAATAAAACCCATAATGTCCTGCGCTTCCAATAATTTTGCTGCGGTTTTTTAAAAGTCCTAGAAATTTTCGAAAAGTTTAAACCAAATGCAGAAAAATTAATGGACGACCATGAAATGTTAGGCGTCATTAAATAATAATAAAATGGGAAAAGGAAATTTTTTTCGCGTCAATCCAGCGAACGATATGTCATAAACTCAATAAACCGTTAAATGTGTCAAAGAAGGGGACAGAACACCATTAACCCTGAACATCTACAAAAACCGATTGTTCCCCCCACGAAAAAAGCTTCCTTGTCGTCTGCAAATGAAATAACGAATGCTCAATCATCAT
>NW_011887800.1:402684-405282 GCF_000806365.1 Fopius arisanus | reverse complement strand
ATGTGCATAACTTCTCTAAAAACATTTAATTTTAATAAAGTAAAATAATAAATTAATAATAGGCAATCGATTTAATTTTCATGTAAAAAATCAAATTTTATTGACAGAACTGTATTAGTTATGTAATTTCATTATATTATGAAAATTTATACGTGAAGAATATATTGAATACATTGTTATAGATTTTATGTATATTTTATGTATATCGAATAAATTTGTTCGCATGTGCACATGCTAGTTCAAATAAAAAATCCGTATCTTTTCCGTAATTTCGAAGCGGAATATTGCTGAGGGAAATTGTATATGAAATTGCTAGAGAATTCTTTCCGCTCGTTCGGTAATTCTTAGTGTAACTTCCTGTTAAAACTTATGATACTGCCAGTCAAATTTTCAGAGTTACATGAATAATCGAGCGAATTTGAATCGTAAAATTTGAAATGAAAATTCAAGTTATCCGTGAACCATCAACGATCACTCACCACGAAAATTGCTAATTTGATTAAATTTCCGCGGTAAATGGATCCCATGAATGACGTAATCCCAAATTGAATTAAACCCCACACCATTGAAAATCCATTTGCGATCGTTACTGGACACTAAACAAATTTCCATAAAACCTATTGCAAAATGATTTACTCTCCAAAGCTCAAAGTATTTCAACTTCAAACGTCAGTTTTAGCGATGAAGAAACATAAATTCGATCTCATTAACCGAATTCGCTATTTGTTTATTGTTGCATTGCTCAAAACGGTTGATGATGATTTTCGTGATCAAACACACGTGTTGGAGGGTGCCCAAACAAAATCTGTGTCAAGGCAGCTTTTACGCACTCGAATGCTTCCCCAACCCTCGATTTCAAAGTCAACCGCGTAAATACCGACTAGTTAAATGACCTAACGCACTCAAACATCTTCTCCCCATCTTCTTCATATTTTTTTTCATTTTTTTCCCCCGAAGACATTGACACTGATGAGTTTAATTCGAGCCTCGACTGTTCGTCATGCTGTTCGCTATTTTTTTTCCATTGATCCGAAAAAAAAAATGGCTCGAGACGTTTAGGGGCTCTGGCAAACGCCTAATGGAACATCTTCAATCAGCCAAGGCCATAAATGTCGAGTATGCGTCTGTAACGATTGGAGATGGGTCTTGACATCTTTCGTTTGTCTTTAGTGAACGAGAAAGCTCATTCGCGTTTACTGAACGATGCCAACTGGGTCAGGGTGGTTCAATCCAGTCTAATTGTAACGAGAAGGCAAAATTACTGATGTTCACGCATCAAATCCGGCCCCATGGGATCAAGGGTAACTGTCCTTCATAATTTGATACAAGTCGTACTATCTCATACCTTTTAATCCCTAAATTTCTCAGTTCACTGCGCGAGCAAAAAAAATCTTAATTAAAAATTTGAATTTAAAATTTGAAATTAGTATTCAGATCTTAAATCGGTATTAATGAAGAATATTCAGCGATTTTCTAATTAAATTTTTTAACAGAGAAAAAAATTCTCTGAATTACGTGGATGAAAGCTCGGGAAAAAATTCTGGATAATTAAATTATTAGAAATTCTGGAGCATAATTGGGGGTTTTTAATTAGATTACTTCCCCATCTGAATTTTGACGAAACAATCGACATGAATTTGACAAAAAAAATCGACTTGAATCGAGTCTTTCAAGCCGATATCCAATTTGAGATCTTTTTTTATTAAAATCAATAACTTTTCGACTTCTATCAGGTCAGAGTCAATAAATTTTTAAGGCATAATGAGTCGACGTAATAAAAAAAATATCAAACTCAAATTGCAACGACTACATAATTTCCATCCAGAAGGAAAATAACCGATTAAAATCAGGACTTTTATTAATAAACTCGATATTATTATTAACTTTCATTGTTCATGAATACTCCAAATTTTATCGACTTGGGTAACTCAATTTATTTGATAATTAATTACTCATCAATAAAAAGAACGTTGCAATTTTCAAATTTAGTTTTGTAAATACCTCTTCAAAAGTTTCTGTTCGTTTTCCCCGAGTTTCTCAAATGTTCGCGAGAGATTTAGGGCAGCGATTCAAATTTACAACTGCAAGAAATTAAACTTGATATGACCCTAAAATGCATGAAACTCTAGGTTTAAACGGGGCTTAAATGGGAACTCCGATGTTAACCAAGTATGAAGTAGAATTTCAATAAAAATATTGCCAAAACACCAGGATATCCTCAAAAGGTCTCAATAAAATCCGCAATAATTAGAAAAATTGCATTCTAATAATTTATTCGTTGTTTGGGAGGTTCCCCATGGGGTTTTGAGTATGATGATCACTATTCCCTCTTTAGAAAGTACATGTGGCTAGGTGAAAATGGAGACACTGAGGAAAATGGCAGAATACGCGAGCATTATGTCTCTGTCCCTGGGTTAAATTCCCTCGACAATATAGTCACTAAATTAGGTATTCGGTTCGACACAAGAGCTGGTGTGAACGTTGAATTTTTTGGTGTGGAAAGAGCTACTGCGATGAATGCAAATCATTCACTTCAAAGAGATTTCTATTTTCACGATGGAAATTCAAAAGGCAAATATCAGATACGTATATTTCAAT
>NW_011887800.1:399295-401734 GCF_000806365.1 Fopius arisanus | reverse complement strand
GTTTTTTTTTAAGTGAATTCGCGAATTGGGGACAACAGCTGATATTGATTTTTTAGATGTTGAGAAAATTTCGCGTTTACGTTCTCGGGATTTAAGACGCGAGTTTAGCACGAGTTTGTTTACATCTCGAGAAGGCGTCATTGGGACACATATAGAATTTTAGTGTTCGTAGTAATGGCTGTGAAAATCGATAGACTCATTCATGAATGAGTGGATATTTTTAGGAAATTTTCACAGCCAACGTGTCTCAATTCTGATTAATGATGTCTGAAACTCGTACAATATTTGTTGAGGTTTGTCAGCCATCAACATCAAGTTAAGTATTTGAATCAATCGAGGCATTTGATTTGATGTATGAGATTAAGATATCGCACTCCGATGCTGATTATCCCAGTTATTATTACCAGTAAATTTGGACGACTGATTTGAAAATAAATGATCATTTACATCAGTGACGATTTACGTGTTTTCGTTTTCAGATTCTTTCTTAACAAATCTCTAAGTCGAACAGATCATTTAATGTCTAATCTTACATCTCGATACAGTAGACTCCCGTTGTAGTTGCGTCGATGGGGCTGTAGGGGAAGCGAATTCGGGAAATCGGACTATATGCAAGGACCCCCCTCCACGCGCTCGTTGCGACTGTAAACTGAATTTTTTCATAGCTAATTTGAATGCGGGAGAAATGTACTTTTCATCACGAAGTTCTGAAAACTCAAAATAAAAATATTGTTCGCAACTTATGAAACCCGCGGGCCGAAAGTGATTTCTGGTAAAAATCATTTTCCGAAAATTACTTTTCCGCACTTGTTGCGAAATATACTATTTCGGCTGCATTTTTTAGGGAGTTCAATTCTTCGTCGGACGAACCAATCGATTTTTTACATCTTGTTGACCGGAGGTACTATAGATTGGGGGGTCCGAAAAATACGCGAAAAAAGAAATTGAGAGAAAGAAATAACGGAATTTTACCGAACCACTGATTTCAAGTCACTGATTAAGAGCATATTCCGTAACAAGTGCGGAAAAGTGATTTTGGCGTGTACGAGGTTTATGGTATTGATAATCCCACATGCCAAAAACAACTTTCTACACAAATTGCGAACATTATTTTTCTTTGCAATGTGAGAAAAAGTCACTTTCCTGCACATCGTGACGAAAAGAGTAATTATTACATTATTGGAGATTAGATTAATTTTTTTTTGCATCAACCCGATTATGAATCTATCAGAAAACTCAAAAAATCAGTAATTTTTGCTAAAAACGGCGTAAAAGGGTCCTAAAATCACGGTTAATAAATTGGTTAAAACATTCTGACACCCAGAAATTAATTTTCTGCAGTGTGGATGGGGTGCTCCGTTATTTTATCAAACTACCTTTATGAAACCCGCGGGTAATTAAATTCAAAACCACCATTTGGTAATTAACGCCTTTGTTGAATGTCAATGTAGCTCATCCCGACTTTATTCAGAGATGTCATAATCACAATGTGAACATAAACGAGGAAGGGAATGAGGTTTAAGTAGTTGGGAGCTTTCAACTCGTCTGTCGACTCTCTCACGAGCATCAACGAGTGATTTCGAACCTTTACCGAATAGTTAGCAAAGCTGTCTAGCTGTTCTCAAACTCATCGAAAACTTTGATGCCTCGACTAACGAGTGTGAGTGTCTGCCACATATACCAATTTGCCACTTCTTCCCAGTCTTTAAAGTATAAAGATTTTGAGATGTCTTCCAAATCAGTACCAAAGGCATCAAACGATTCAAATTTATTCAAGCCCGCCCACTTTTTTTTCCAGAATACGCCAAGACAAAATGTTTCATAAACCACTCCCCTGAATTTTTTTTAAAAAAGAGGAATCGACCAAAAATTTCGAGTATAAATTTTGCGCCACCATTTTACTAGAGTATTGGGATAAAAACTCTTTCAGAGTCAATCCACTACACCATTTACTAAACATCGAGGTAAATTTTCCTTAAAATTTTCTTCCGTGTATTCGCCTTGGAGATAAAAAAAAATCTCAGCCACGAGACAATGTAAGATAGGAAAAATGTTTTTCTCTGCAAAGAGTTTTAGATCAGACTTATGGCAAAATATTTTTTTATCTCACTTTTATATTTTTCCTATCTCTGGGAGTCTCATTTTTATGTACCAAGCGACTACATCTTGAGTCATTCCTCGGTTGATGAAACGATGTGATGATATTGAAAAAATTCACTCTACCTCTTGAAAGGTTCTGAACCAATCCAGGAAACCCCGATGAAATGTAAATTTTCTGATTGATTTTACATACATCTACATTTGTTTACTTGTAAAACAACGAAAAAACCATTCTAACATCGGGGGAAATAAATTGCATACATCATGCTACAAGGAGATATTGTTTAAATTTAATTTTCCTATTATTCAAATAAAATTGCCTTTTACTCCTGCTTTCTG
>NW_011887800.1:380108-394475 GCF_000806365.1 Fopius arisanus | reverse complement strand
GCGATTTTAACTTTAACTTCTTTTCTTTATTGAAGACTCACGGGTGAGAAACTTGGGGAAAATCTCGAAAACTAAGAGAAATCATAAAATTTTCAATATGACCTTTTTTATAGGAATCATTGAGTGCTTCAACAAAAGTTATTACACAGATTTCGCTATCTGCCCTCGATTCGGAGATATTTCCGAAAAAACTCGTAGAGATAAGAGATAAGGCGACTTATCTCCATTCACCACTTCACTGCTGATTTGATGTGAAGTTCAATCTAAATTTACTACACCGGAAATTCGAAAACCACTCCTGCTCAAAGTTCAAAAAGTGTTGATGAAAATTATCCGAGTGTTGTCTAAAGATGGGCGTATCTCCTCCCATTTGCGACAAAAAAACGAAAGAGAATCGTTGGATTCGTTGAATAAATTAATACAACCGAAAACGAAATAACCGTGACACTCCCGAAAATTTACGATGAATAATAATCCGCGGGGAAATAATTGCTAGCAAAAATGTTGAAAAGAGTTATGCCCACAACTCTGAAGACACATTTCCAGGCAAATTTATGAAAACGCAAAAACGGTGGTAATGGTTCCAGTGGAGAGAGAAAAAAAAGCAGAGAGAAGAGGGAAAGGGAAAAGCAGGGAAATAGAATGAAAGAAAGCCAGAGGAAGTAAACTTTGAAAAAAAAAGAGGCATATTGAAGCGAGACATACTGAGACGAACATCCAGCAATCTCGTGGGAGGAAAGAAAAAGGATGAAAAAAAAAGTACAGAGGCCAAAAAGTGAAGCTCCGAATGGGCGGAAAAAGTACCTGAGGGTTCCTGTAAAGTCGAGTCGTTTGGAATGAGGATGGATCGAGGTGGTCGACGAGAGGGTTGTTTTTCCTTTTTTTTTTATCACGAGAGGGTTGTTGGCCAAGCATTTCTTGTCACGCACGTAATCCTAGCAACTCCTCGGTAAAAGGGATCTTCTGGCTGTGGTTCAAGTATTTTTCCAAAGCATCCATCATCTTGCTTTTATTTCCTCAGCGGTAAGCGGAAGGAGTTGATTAATTGAATGAAATTTTAATTTTAATTCCTGGTTTTCTCTTTCCTATTTTTCTGGAAGCTGAAAATTATATTGAAGAGACGTGTTACTTAATTGGAGAATTAATCTGAAGGGGATTTGAAAAGTTGGCGAGTGCTTTCAGAGGTCCTGGCGAGTCATTTCGGGGATATGTGGATCTCAGGGAGAATAAATGTTGGACGAAATGGAACAAAAGGAGACGGCAAATGGATCTGGGTTGAAAGTGTAACCACCAGCCGATTGATGATCAGGGGATTCCCACCGCCCAAGCAACACGAAAAAGCTTTTGGTTGGAAAATATTTTTGGAAATGACGGGGTTACGACATATTTTCTGAATATCAAGGAAGATGGAACCTACATTTTTTTATTCTAATTTATTGATAGTCTACATCTACCCGATCGGAGCGAAATTAAATAATTCTCTCTTAAATAAATCTTTTACTCAGGACCTCATGGAAGTTTTTCATCAATCCCTTCAATTATTATCAATCCCATTTTCCCGCGTTAAAAATTGATAAATGGATTATTTTCAAAACCGAAAAAATGGCGGTCATTTTAACTTAATGGGTAGAAAGAAAATATGAGGAAAAGGTTATCTGATGTATAAAAATATTGAATAAAATTATTTCAATCTGCCTCTTTTGAAATAAAATGAAAAAAACATCCCGGAAATCGTCTGCGCGATGCATTATTCATGGTACTTCATTTTTGCAACGGTGTCCAATAAACGGATTGAAAATGCTGAATTAATTCTTCTGAAATTTCATAGTCGCAAATAGAGAAAGGAAATTGAACAATTTTATGATTTCAACCTTCTTTATTGATGATTTTATTAGGTGACACTCAGATTTTTTTCTATGGATATCAAATTTTTCATTACGAGCACTAGATATTTCCCTAAAAATCCCCACAAATTTTGGGATGGTGTAATTTTTTATGAAATTCTTTAGAACAATATTAGAATATTAGAATAAATTGAATGAATTGACTGAAAGAATATTAGAATATTAGAATAAATTTTCGATCAAAATGTTTCCAATAAAATTTGTCTAAAGAAATTTTTGTTCTGTGTAATAAATTGTAGTAGGCAGTGAATTAATTATGCAAAATCATTGCAAAATGCCACTGAAATCGATACCCTAGAAGGCAAAAATGAATGATGAAATAAAAATACACAGATGAATAAAGTAACACCAACGATTACGGCAAGAAGCCCTTCATTTTCTGCACAGAAAAGAATAATTAGAACATAACAACTTAATTAATGGAGAAATTAAACAAAAAAGAGAAGGATACGAAGTGAAACGAATTCTCTGCCAAAATATAATGAATTTCTTCGTGTAATCGTTAGTATATATTTATACTTTTTATATATTTACTTCTGATATTTTATTGTTTTTTAGATTTTAGATTTTAGATTTTATATTTTGATGCGATCGGAATATTAAGCGAATCGTGCCCAATTCGTGAGCAGATATATATCACAAACAGATATATATCATACTCGACATGTCATCCCTGACATATGTGAAATATTCTATATATCAGATATATGTTACAGATAATTATTAGTGTATATATGTATTTTCGGTGAGAGTGCACATCGATATTTCTACGTGATTCTTGATTTCCTTCGCAAACATTTTCCCAATATATTATAACATCTCTCTTTAAGAATATTATATTCCCCGATTTAAACGCCCCACGCCCACATTCTCTTTATCCAATATTATC
This sequence comes from Fopius arisanus, assembly GCF_000806365.1. NCBI lineage: Eukaryota > Metazoa > Arthropoda > Insecta > Hymenoptera > Braconidae > Fopius > Fopius arisanus. The sequence goes on along the minus strand of NW_011887800.1, from coordinate 391,682 downwards.
CGTGCCGAGATTTTTCTCGAGTAACGAGGCTGCAAAAAAAATTATAAAACGCGGAAAACTTGACTAACCCAAGAGCTTCACAAGTGCAATTGAACTTCTGCTTGAGTTGGAGAGCCTTGAGTACTCGAAATTAGAAGTAAAAAAAATAGTTTAAGCGCGGTGTCTCAGCGATTTGCAAAAGAAAAAACAAGCAAAGGGAAAAACATTGGGGAAATTATTCCGAGGTGCGGTACAGCGCGAAGAGTTTTCTTTCTCACCAGCAAGTTTGGACAATTGGGAAAACGACGAATCTGTGAATCATTCAAGTGAATAAAGTGCATTTGGATCAGTCTGGGAGTGCAGTCGAGTGACTAAACAGGAAAGGGTGCCCAAATCACTCCTGAATTTATAGGCAAACCCCACTATTTTTACCTTCGCTCTCGAATAAAAGCCCTGCAATCGTTAAAATCGACGTTTTGAATTTTTCGCGCTATTATAAAATTTTTGGAGCGTGTCTCCAAAAATGTCTATAGGTATACATTGCATATATGTATGCGACAAATTTTTCAAACTTCATCTCCGATTGGGCACTAATGTATCGATGAAAATTAATGAAATGGAATGAAATATAATGACAATTAAAAATAATTCAGTTAACGAAAATATTATTGAGAACCACCTACCGATGTTAATTAAAATTCAATTTATTCATTAAAATCCATTTTTTTTACGATAAGAAAAGAAAAATGTTATAAAATACCCCAATGACGGCTTAAACAATTTGCATCGATGTGATCGTGTTGGAAGATGTTGGAAGAAACCATAGCAACAATTATTGTATAAATATGTAAGGAAAATCTGAAAATATTTAACTCAGCGTCAATTAAATTTGATTATAATTAAAAATGGTAGCTTCGATTCTATATGTACTGTCGAAATCAGGATGCAATTACGCCAAGTTATTCGCAAGAATAATTACACTGTATGTCTTGAAAGAGCAATTAATAATTTGTTTTTTACTGTGGGCTTGGTTTATTTAAATTCAAGAGCTCGGATGCGTACATAGGGTACATAAGTGAGGTGTCGTTTTTCCTTCAACTAGCCAGTGGTAGTTACGTAAGGTTCATGGAGCTTATAACCGGAAAGAGGCTAGCGCATTATTTATGAACACTTAGTGGGTCATCTCTCCGCATTTTTGGGCATCAATGCCAAGTGTAATAAATTCACGAATGGGAGAAATTCCGGTGAACGCGGTTTTCCTCAGATTCATATTGTGTTCATACTTTAATTTTCATTTTCCAATTTACCCGTACACTGCAATTTGCTATTTTTTTTATTAATTTTTTGTTGAATTTGTTGCAGACTGCAGCTAAAGTGGAGACACATTCATGCAGGCATGCCATGAAGCCAGCCAACAGGGAAAAGAATCAGAATCAACGGTGTATTCCATGTGAGTTAATTTGAAAAAAATTGGTGAAATTTTCATAAGCCCTCGGAATGGGAAAAGTGGGAATGGAGTAGATTACTTCATGTGAAATTAAAAAAAGCTGTCCCCGCGACGAGATGTACGCATTAAATTGTAGTTTCCAATCCTCAGAGTGAAAGAAAAACAAATATTGAATTTACATTTGTTATTTTTCAATTTGAGCTTGAGGTCCACGTTTTCCTTATTTGATATTTTTTTTTATGTGAATTAAGTTGGGGATAGAAAAACGTTAAATCAACGTATCGATAAAATGAGGTGTGTCAGTGTAACGAGAGGCCGTCGGATTTTACGTCAACAAGTGGTGCATCTGGGCTTCCATTTAGTCACCAAAGTCAAGTGTAGTACTTCGCGGAAACGTACAGTCAATTAAGGAGAAGTTAATTACACCGGCGATTGTTGAACATGGGTAGTAGGAAGCGGAGAGTTGAGAATGTGCCGACAATTCGATGGAGTATAAATTCTCAGTTCATAATGTTCAACGATCAACTCCGAGGTACCTTGGACTAATTGCTGATGGAAATCCTCCATTTTTCGAGTCACTGACAACCCAAGATTGAGCACACGGCACTTCCATCTCACTGCTCATCTCCCGATATGAAAACTCTCGTGATTTATTGGGCCATTATTAGTATTAATCCCCTGAGAGAAAAATGAGTCGTTGGGATTTATCGAACTGGTGATTTTTCAATTTGCAGATGACTACAACAGAGTTGTACTCGACACCATTAATAACCAACCGGACTCGGACTACGTGAATGCGTCCTACGTCGATGTGAGTGAATAAATAATTTGTAATTAGCGAATATACCATATAGAGAGGAATTATCAGAAAAAATTCAACTGCAGCAATTGCAGGGAGAAAATAATTCAATAGCAATTACGTGTCCTTTCAGTAATTTCTGTAATTTCAGTAATCGAAATGTGGTTGGAAATTTTGAGAAGCTGTTCCTTCAATTCCTTCAACTCAATTTTAAATTCATATTCATAATAATAATTCATCAAATCACCATTAATGTAAATAATAAAAATAATATGTAAAGTTACAGAAAAAATACAGATTTATGCGTATATAATGTCTATATATTTATATGTCTTTAAATGTCTTGTCTAAGCACCAAAAAATTATATTACAAACAATTATAGGAAACTCCCTAGCTAAAGGCTCTCGGGTAATAGCCAGTCGCACCTTGTAACGAATGACGTTAAAATATAAATAAAATATAAATACATCATGGATTTATTATAAAATATTTCAATTTGCAATGAAATAAAAAAAGGGAAATTCATGATTATAAATAAAAATTGCATAATTGTTGCGTAAAGTTCTTTACAACCTAATTTCTCTCCAGAATTATAAAAACAAATTTCAAGATAATTTTTATTGAATATTGAATATTTCTCTCCGTGCATTGAATTAAATTAGGAAAATGCTAAAAAGGTAATTCTTTGTTTATAATTTATAATAAGAAAATGATGATTTACAGAGTATATTAAAGCCAAATGCCTACATCGTTACTCAGGGACCCATAGAGACGACAGTGACAGAATTCTGGCGGATGGTATGGCAAGAGCAAGCATCCTGCATAGTGATGTTAACAAAAACCTTTGATTTCATCAAGGTAATTCGAAAACAATCAGTCAACTAATTAGAATTCCTCTCAATGAATTTCCACCCTCACCCACATAAACATTCAATGAACAAACTCATAACTTATCCGACTCGTAATCCTTTTACCCTGAAGCCGAGTATTACGAACGCTAAACATTCGATTATCGATTGCCCAGCAATTGGCGAGAATCAGTGGAAAGAGTAACATACGAATGCGCATGTAGATCGAGGTGTGTCCGTTCAATGGTATACAGTTGCCGATGGTGACGACACTGATTACCCTCGTATTAATTCTGGCCTCGGACACCTTCGCCTGAGGGACCAGGATGCAACGCCCCCACCACTATTTCAACTATATATCGTCACGAAAGTCCCAAGCTAATGTGATTTTACGAGCCTAATTAGTTAAGTTTCCCCATCAGCACTGACACCCAAAGAATATTTACATGGAAATTAGAATACAAAGTCCGGGTAAAGGGGACATCTGAATATCCACTAGAAAATCGATGAATAGACCGGAGAAGCAAGCGCAGAGATGAAACTTAATTAACAAATTTACTTATCTACCAATAAAGTCACCATTGATTTAGTTTTTAAAATTTTTTTAATCTGTTTAATCTCTTTGATCTCTTGAATTTTAACTCCACCAGGTCATGTGTGTACAATACTGGCCGCCCAACAAGGATAAGGATGAGGAGTACGGGGGCATCGGTGTGTCCGTTCTCAAGGAGGAAGAATTGGCAAACTTTCACATACGAACGATAAAACTTTACAAGAAAGATGAGAGTGGTGTGAGTAGCCAATATCCAATTCCCATGGGCATTCGATAGCTAACGTTTTGGCATTGTAAAATTACTTTACCTTATTAAAATTGTCAGCAGGAAATTACGGAGGAGCGTACACTTCTCCAGTTTCATTACACTGAATGGCACTCGCACACGTGCCCATTCAGCAATGCTGTCTTGGAGTTTCGGAGGCGAGTTAGGGCAGTTGTTGGTTCAACTCTTAAGAAAGAGTCGGGTCCAATGATAGTTCACTGCAAGTGAGTTGAGTTATCATCTTCTGTTGGGTTTGACCGACTTGAGGTTTATTTATTATTAAAAATAAATACAAGTCGATCTCATAGTCAAAAGATTTATTCATTTAATTTATTTTTATTTATTCGAATGTCGAATCGCTAGATAATTTCAATTGATAATGGGTTTTAATAATCGATAATTACAAGAAATGAAAACAATGGTCAAGTCCTGTTGGTGGATTCCTCTTTGATAATCGTAATGAGTAATTTCGCAATGATAAATTGGATCCGATTTACGCGGATTACTGATAAATACCGGGCAGAGAAGTTTCGACTGGTTTCAGAATCTGGGGCCGAGTAATCTCGAAGAGTTCACTCCTTTGTGTGTTCCTTGTTGAAGCTACGACGAGACAAACTTTTAATTTTGAAGAACGGAAGTCTTTGAGTTCGGTGAACGCTCGGGTGCATTGAACGATTTCACGTCGATTTCCTACAAAGTGTACGCCATCGCATTCCCTAAATAAATTGGTGTGAAAAATTGAGAGATCGATTCGATATATTCGTTCGATTCCAAATCGAAATTAATATCTTCAATGAATTTTCACTAGCGAAAGAGGAATTGGCAAACACAACAGCTTCATTTATTAATTTATTATTTTATATTTTATTTGATTATTGATGGTTCCTTTAAAAATTCAGTGATGGCGGTGGTCGTTCAGGCGTGTACCTGGCAATCGATGCAAATCTGGAGCTTGCAGAGGAAGAAGACGCCTTCGACGTCTTCGGTTATCTGAAGAAACTGCGACAGAGCAGGCGTGGCCTCATCGACAATTTGGTGAGTATAAAACCTTCATAGGATGAGAATCGTTAAATCATCCATGAACATCGTGATCCCTATTTTCCCCGATGGCTGGGTGAACCCTTATTTTTCTCGAACCATATGAAAACCCAGCGAACCGTTAACGCGTGCCAAACGATCCATTTATCGGCGAGCCCACGATCCCATGAAATAAATGTATAAAAACAGTATATATACGAGAATTTATTTACAGGACCAATATAAATTCGTGTACGACACCCTCGAGGAGTACATTATCTGCGGTGCCTCATGGTTTCCCGTCTCGGAGCTGTCGCAACGACTGAAGCAGAAGAGCGTGAAGAATCCACTAACAAAGATGAACGAGTATCAGCGTGAGTATCAACAGATCTGCAAGCAAACACCTCGTTTTACGATCGGTGATTGCGCTGGTGGGCATCGAGCGGATAACAGGGAAAAAAATCGTGATGTCCTCGTTGTGCCACGTGAGTTTTCCCATCCAATACAGTATCAGCGTTATCAATATTTATCAAATCCAGTTGTAAACGAGTTTATCTCCAACAGCTGACAACTTTCGTCCATACTTGACGAGCTTCCAGGGTAATAGCTTCACGGATTACATAAATGCTGTATTCGTAGACGTGAGTATCAATGGGATAATCCAATAATTAGTTGGAATTGAAACCATACAGATTGTTTGGTTTAAGTTTGTCCAGTCCTTGTTACACATACTCAATTTGATTGACAGGGATACACGAAACCCCGTGAGTACATCGTTACCGAATGGCCCCTGAAACACACGTGCGGTGAATTTTGGTCACTTGTGTACGATTACGAGTGCTCAGCCGTCGTTATACTGTGTGTACCACCACCCGCATCCACTAACTTTCCAAGTTTTTGGCCCGAGGGAAGACACTCGAAGAAGTACGGCCCAGTATTCACCATAGATCACATAAGCCACAACCACTACACAAACATCAAGACTTGGGTGAGTTTTGCTTGTTGCAAGTTCAATCTGTGGAATCGATAACAATCCCCCAAAAGTTCTGCCCTCAGATAAAACAGTAATAACTGTTATTTGAACGTTGTAACAGGTATTCAGGATAAACAAGAAGATAGTATCTCTGACGGAATTGATGGCAGGAGTTAAAGCACCACCGAAGACTGTCCAGTTGTTTCAGCTGACCTGTTGGCCGATGGGACAGGCTGTACCAACATCGACGAATAGTTTAGTAGAATTGATGAACATGGTGGAGAGGTGGAGACAGCGAACTGATTATGGGCCAGTTGCCGTTGTATCGCCAGACGGTAGAAGCCGGTGTGGCGTTTACTGCGCTGCTAATGCTTGTATAGAGCAAGTTATACAGCACGGCGAAGTGGACATCTTTCAGGCTGTCAAGACTGTCAGGAGGCACAGGCCCCAGCTCGTTGAGAACATGGTAATTAACAACAACCTCGTCACTGTGTAATGAAAAAACAAGGTTAACACGTTTATATTCTGTTTTCTCTTCTTTTTTTTTATCTATTAACAGACTGAGTACAAGTACTGCTATGACCTAGTTCTTCACTACGTGCTGCATTATCTGAACAAGGATATGAATGAAAAGAAGTGAGAAAGCGAGTTGAGGGACGAGCTGTGGTTCATCGAGTTCGGGCGTGGAGCAGCTCTGCCTTTGACGCCCGAGGAGGCGCCAACCGATGGTGAGCCAATAGTTCCATGCGCCCAGGGTCGCATTGTCATTGAAACAACTCATTCGGCGCCGCCCCACTTTGCCCAGTGCTTAAAGTACCGGCATGCCATTATTGTTGATGAAGAATCACCACGTGTATCTACATCATCGCCGGGTTCTTATCCGCCGGACGTGAGTCGTGGTGCTGCATCGAAAATTTTTTATCACCGTCAACACTCGATAATGCCTCAGAGTCCAGCGACTAGACCAGAGGATCTGCGGGTAACGCCCTGGTATGGTGATGAGTCGGCAATAGATTGTGTTACACCAGGGCCCAGTGACCAGTGCTCGTATCCCTCATCATCATTTATCCGTAATGGTAGGCAAATTGTGGGAGGTACAATTGATTTGAATTCAACGAGAGGCAGTAGTGCAGATAGTGAAACGTCTATTCCTAAAGCATCTGTACCTAGAAAAGCGTACATGGATCTGAGTGATGCTATGGCACTACTTGATGAGACTTGTCCCAATCCCGATGCCAGTCCCTCACTCACGCCCAGAACACCCAGAACTCCTCTAACTCCACATCCCAGAAATAAACGGGCTCGATCAAAGAGCAGTGACAATTCCTCGAATTACAGTAGTGATCGATTGAGTGAGCGAGCGTCGGATTCGAGTAAGGAGAGGGAGAGGCGTCGTCCATTTTTGAAGAAAATTGGAATATCAAAAACAGAGGATCGACCGTTTCTTTCTAAAATAGCGCCTAGAATTGTGGGTAAGCCTTATCTAGAGAAAATTGGACCGAGCAAAGCTGTTGAAAAGCCATTCTTGGATAAAATTGGCTCTTCTAAAACTCTTGATAAATTCTCCTTTGATGCGATCAGAGATTTGCCGAGAGCTATGATGAAAAGAACTCATACAACAACTGTTGAGCCAGCACCTATTCAGAGAACTCGGATAGAGGAGTCCAAGGATTCGGTGTTGGTTGTTGAAGAAGAAACAGAGCAGCCTGATGTCAATCATGTTGGGGTGGAGAGAAAACGCAGTGGTAAAGGTCTTTTGTTGAAAATGTATTCGTTTGAGACTGAGGATTTGGATGAGGATGCACTCAATACTGAAAAAGTACGGAGAGATGGACTTCGTGGGGCATCACTCGATGATGTTTTGAATTCTGGTCCGAGCTCGTTGCCACCACTTGAGGATGTTGAGGAGCTCGCTAGTCCGAAATTCGAGACGACTTTCACTAGCTCTGCGGAGCTTGTTAAATGTCGAGTGACCACTAGCGCAGAAATTGTTTCGTCGAGTACTGGACATCTTAATTCACCGGTCAGGGGAGCAGTCAGTTGGAGTAATTCTCCAAGATGGCCACAACAGCCACCAGTATCCAGAACCTTGGAAAGAGAGTTCACCTCGAGAGCAGTACTTCAGAGTGATGGAGAGAGTATACCCAATTCTCCAGCAAGGTGGAGAGACTCCAAAGTCTCACCACAATCGCAGATACCGGTTCGGGGTATTCCAAGGAAGACGAAAAACTCTACGTTATCTGGGGATCTCGAGGCTTCACCGACTAAAACGAGAAGACAAGTGTTGGAGGAGCCGCTCAAGTCGGTGATGACTAGTCCAGAGTTTGGTATTGAGGGAATGAATACATCAACTGATGATGTGAATAGAGCAGCGAGTGAAGAACTGCTGACGTCCATCGATAGGAGACAGATTTTTCAAGAGAGTATCGAGAAATTCGGTGGCTCTGATTACATGACATCGAGAACGCGGAGGCAAGTGTCCGAAGATATTCTTGATAAGTCCGATGACAAGAACGGAGACTTTGAGAGATATAACGACCATAGACGAGGCATTTCCTCGGATAATCTTCGATATTCACGAGAGACTATTGTTGGCTCCGCACCATCGGCGTCTTCACTTGGATATCAGAGTGGTGACTCTTCATTCATCAGTCAAAGGTCTTCGAACAACAGTCAGGACATGCTACGAGGGGCATTCAAGCATCTCCACGAGAAATTTGAACTTCAGGAAGTGCCACCAGAGAGTTACGCAGCTTTTAAAATTCGATCACGAGCTAATTATCAGACAGCCGAGAGGCAGAAGTTAGTTGCCAAGGAAACAACGATTGGACCGACCATTCAAGTTGGGAAAGTCTATGATATAAAGTACAAAGATTGTGGTAGTCAAGAAGTTATGGAGAATTCACCATCCGAAAGGGATAATAGAGAGAAAGAGAGTAAGAAAGAGAATGTTTCACGAAGTGGAACTGTCAAGTCAGTCCTCCGTAAGCAAGAGAGAGTGGATCACGGTAACGATCAAGAAGTGGATTTGGCGGGGTCAGTGAGACGTCCAATGAGGCGAATATTCCACGAGCCTTCCCAAGAGACAATGGACCTACTGACAGAATTGAAGAAAGTAAAGAGCTTATTAAGAACCCCATCGGAAGAGGGGAAAGACTGGGAATTGGATTTTCTGAAGCCAGCTCGAATGCCTAAGAAAATTTCACTGACTGATAAAGAATTTTGTCTGTCAGTGGAGCGTGAGAACAGCATACGAAGGCCATCGGTCTTGAAAATTCAAGAAGGTAATGGCAAAGTGGATAGTCATGATCAAAAGGAGGTGTTGAAAAAAGAGGAAATTGGTCCAGCCTTGTTTGAGAAGAGATGTATGTCCCTGGATTACGCTGATGACGTGAAACTACCGAAACCAGAGGCGCGAACTATATCTCTAGCTTCAGCTAGAAGATTCGGAACAGAGGAGACACTCGACTCGTCGGATCCGTGTATTCTGTACGACTCCAAGAGCTGTCTCTCAGACGTATTTACAACACCCACTGATGACGGTGAAGAAAAAGTAGTCGAGATCAAGCAAGTAGCCAAAGCCACTAACAACCACTTCCAGGATGTCGACATTGCCATTCCCATTGATCAGACAAGCTCGATCAGTCCGAAGAAGAGAGTCCAGATTCAGGGGAGAACTAGTGATCTCTATGAAATCATCTCGCCAAGGTCTACTCCGTTCCGAGTTAAGAAACGACTTGGAAGAATTTCAGTCGAGGAGACAGTTAAACCTGAAAGTTTTACACTGGATAAAGTTGATTGCAGGTCCGTTGCGACCCAGAAAAGGACCAAGTGCTTCCCCTTGTAACCCACGCCGTTGGGCCTGCGATCGGCGGGGAAATCGCTCTTTCAAACCACAAACGCGGGCTCCTTGGACCATTTTTGTATTTTCCTACGGTATTATGGAAATTACCACGTTTCTTCGTTTTTGTATTTTGCTCCAATGCGGCGGGTTCTTTCTTTCGTCTTTCTCTGGCTGCTTATTAAAAATTGGCCGATTGTTTTGGAGGGAGACTTTGTTAGCTTCTGCTCGAATGCAGAAGCCATTTTTAATTGTAAAGAATCATTCTGAAAGGGATTATTCGATGTACATAAGTATGTTCGTTAGGATATTACGTTACACTGAAAGTACACTTTGTGTTTTATATATTCTATATAGCAATTGATGTTGCTTGTATGTTAGTGCGAGAAATTTATATTCTAACGAGAGAAATAATTATTCGATATCGAGCTGGCGATAACTCGGGCTTTTATTTCCAACTATTGAAATTACGCGACAAACCCACCAAATTCGATTAACTGTACTCTATTATACTTATGTAACAACTAAGACGAGCACTTTTTTATAGAGAAAGAATTTAATAACTGAGAATAACTTGAGAATGAGCAGATAATTGAGAGATCCAGATGATTTACTCACGTCATCATTCGTTTTACGAGACGCTAATAAATCAGTCCGTCTAGAATTAACAAATTAAGAAGTGTCTCGTTGGTTTCTCAACGTTCGATTCTCCGCCAATTTTTTCAAATACATCACGTTGGTATTTATAAATCGGTAATATCCAACATTGGGAAACCTTTCTTTACGAGCAGTGCCTTGTTCATGGATATATTTATTTAAAAGAAAAACAAATTATAACTAAACACGTTACTGAATTCCGGAAGCGGGCCGGATTTTCCGAAAGGGTCCATGGAGTTGCGATCTCTATTCTAAATTTTTTTCCTCTTTTCGATGCAATGGACTCTCGATATTTGCAGCATTATCCACGACTGAAGGATAACGATTCGTTAAAGTCTGTTGCTTTCTAGAGAAAGTGAGAGTTGGATGATTTTATTTTCGAAATAAAATCAGCGATGCTGAGATTCTACGGACGAAAGGATACGATAAACCAATGGAGAAATCTCTCAAGCGTCGTGAATGGAATTAAGGAAGGATTCGGCAACTTATCGAGATTCCACTGTAATAAAAAAAACCTAGAATTCAACGATATCACGGCTTTCAGAGAATTCTCGGTTTTTTACCTTTCGAGGTCTCAACTCCGACACAGATGCGTCCGCCTGCCAAGCCTTTTTCCGTTCGGAGAGGCACGTGATGATTTAAAATGCAACCTAAAACATAAATAAATGAGGAGAAATAAAGAAGCACTATCGCTGATGATTAATGATATATTTAAAAAATCTTATTATTAATAAGTTCCTCTCGTAATTCGTCTGGATGTTTAAGTAGGGGATGCGCCATTGGATAAACTTAATATACGGAAAGTAAATGGAAATGTAGATATTATAAATATTAATAGATCAATATATATGGAGAAAAGTTATATGAAACATTGTTACGGTGGCCGAATATTTGTATGTATCTTTTAAGTACGTGAATAAGTGATATATGGTAATTGTTTACGCGAACGTGCCAATTCGCTGTGACTGTTATGTTGGAGATAAGAAAAGTGCGGTGCATTATTGTGAAAATAGGGACTAGAATCTTCGCGTTGACGATACATTGTGCCAAATGAATCACAAATATGAGCTAGTTTCGTTCTATTCTGTATGTTGGAGATTATATTCACGAATATAGGTGTGATCTATCGCATAAGCAATCGGGTATGTGAAGGGATCCTTGACAACGTCCTCGGGGAATTTGGAAGCGTTCACC
>NW_011887800.1:376199-378698 GCF_000806365.1 Fopius arisanus | reverse complement strand
AAAGGCGATCATCTGTCGAGAAAATTCATAACCGAACGTTCTAATTGGGGGTATGTGAACAACTTTGTACACCCGGAATGAGTGAACTACGTTTTATAAACTGTGTGATGAGTAATTATGAACAAATGATAATGAAATAAAAAAATGTTGGTATACACTGTTGTAAATAATAAATAGATTGTACGTTGTATTCGCGATAAAGAGTCTCATTCAATCTTCAAGAATTTCTCATACTTCAATGATATTTATTTGAGAATCCGTCATCACCTCCAGGGATCGGCATCACTCATTACTTTCGCAATAAAATCGCACCCCGAATTTCTAAATACTTTCTTCCAGTCCTCCCTCGGAAATCTAGATTAATTAAATATTAAATAACATAATTGTTAATTGATAATTATAACATTGCTTGATTTCCCTTCCAGTGCAATTAGTATTGAAGGATTAGGATTCGGATTATTACCAATAATATTAACAAGGATATTTACCAAGGATTATTTATCATTTCTATCGGAATAATAACTTTAAATTATCACTTCAATAAAATAATTTTCGAGTCCATTACGAGGGGATTAATATCGGGATAATTTAATTTTGCAATTATGTCGAGTGCAGATTACCTGTGGGTTCCAGTATTTTACCTGCGGAAGGTGCGCAGGTACTGAAAGGTCAGGATTAGATACAAAAGGTAATAACACTTACACGCCCGTTCGAACTGCTCCTGAAATTACTGTACATACCATAAACAAAAGGTAAATAAACAAGACAATAAATCAGGCATCCCTGCCACTGCCTCTTCACTTCTACCGCAATTCTTGAAATTTTTGTAAATAGAAAGGCTCAACAAAAGGTTTGACATACATCCTATCAACGGCAATAAATGGATTACATTTTTTTAAATTCTATAAATTTATAAACTATTAAAAATCGTAATGTTCCACCACAAAGAGGGATTCTAATAAAAAGTACTTACAATTTTACAATTTCATAATTGCAGTTTAAAATAAATATTTTCTTGCGCTGCAGATGAATTATTTAGAAAGGAATCATAGAGAATTATAGAAAAAGAGATTTTTAAATTATTTCCTTTCATTTTTTCTCAGTTGAGTTTTGTTTTTCAGATATCGCATCATTAATCAGTTTTTAATTACGAACATCGAGGAATCCCACACCAAAAATTACCGATAATTCACCGGAATGGGATAAAATACCGGTTTTTTCCTGAAACCAACAACGGATAAACGATTCTTACCTGCAACCGATGATACAAGCCACCGGTAAGGTAGATTCCACACAGCGAGACAAATTTCGCATGTTTATTCCGATTAAATTACGTAAATAATACGCAAGCGTCATGCCAATATTGAACTTCGCCCATGCGTTCTACAGATCAGCTGATAATTCCTAACAATGCGTCAGGCAATCTTAATTGACCTAATCATTACTGATAATGAAAAAAAACTAGTTCATACCTGTCTGAACCGTGCGTAAACAGGTTGAAACTTGTGAAACACCTCTTCAAACACGATCCCGTAAAAAAACCTGAATCTTGGACAAACAAGTGAGTCACCGAGAGTTGGGGTATCCCTCAACTCCAGGCGTAAACACTTTACCTGTAAAGGGCGCGGAACTCCCTGGGGGTCGAATTTACGTGCACAACATTTTACCTGGTCCTTAGATACCGGCTTATGACCCGGAAATGATACCACCTTAAACCCTGTTCAAATAACTTCTGGAATAACTATTCATAATCGTCAAAAACAGGATAATAAGTCAATGACCAGCACCTGCCCCTCCACTTTTACTCTAATTCCATTTATTTTAAGGAAAATAATTAGTAAAATAAATATTTTACAATCATATTTTACGGTTTCTTGTTTGAAATCTTATCAGTGAAAATACGTCAGAAAAATGATGAAGAAAGCGTGAATTGGAAAATTGGCGCTTATCAAATTTGGGAATCAAATCGAGATCGTTAAATTTGAAAAAAAATAGTGGATAGTTAGTGGCATTAAGAGTGGCATTTTGCAATGTGTCATTCTCCGAGACTTTGTTTTCGACACGTAAATAAAACTGTAAATTTTGGGGTATTTTTTGGCATATAATCAATTTTCCGTGAAGTTCTGAATGTAGCTAAATTAACCACCAAGAAGTGGTTTCCAATAAATCAACTTTAATGGATAGCGAATGATTAATGAATGGAAATCTAGTCTTCAAAAAACTGGAACTTCTTAATTGCTCGATATCCTTCTCCAATAATATATTATCATTTTGTAATTATAAAATGAAAACTCAAGTTTATAACTTCCACAGTTTACATAATAATATCCTCGAAAAATATCCGAGAGCTCGAACTCAAGTTCAAATAAAAGCCCCGCCAATGCCGAAAAATCTAGAAAAGCACTGAAAGCTGAAAAAATGACAAAAATACTTGAATTCCCCAAGTCGAACCTCCCACTACATCATCAACTTGCATTCCTTTGCAATCTCCCTAATATA
>NW_011887800.1:370575-375454 GCF_000806365.1 Fopius arisanus | reverse complement strand
AAAAAAAAAAAGACAACAATTCCGTGACTGTTCGCTTTGCGTCATACGCAGAGCAACACACGCGTATTCAATTAGTGTACACACCAGTGACAACAACCAAGAAAATATATTTTCGCATTTTCACTCAATAACGTGACACGAGTTCGTACAAGGGTGAACTGTCGTGAACGCGTGTGATCGGGTGTGATACGTGAATTATCAAGTGACTCATTGTTTTCAATGTGTACCTCGTGTGTTGATCAGGAAGAACAATCGAATCCTCGAATTTGATATCGCTGCACGTCACTGATACAGTGATAAGTTTTCAGCGACAAGTGTCGATAGACTGTACAAGCAAAACCGGTAAACCATACTGTATACATTTTTTTCCATCGGTTGCGTAGAACCTCGTGTTATGTAATCGCCATTTACACGTACGAGATCAAATACATTATCACGAGGAAATAGAAAAAAAAAAAATTAAAGACAGACGTGGGAGTATTTCCGGACATTTTTGTTATTTCTGTGCGGGAATAATAAAAGTGTAGAGAGGAAAAAAAAACACTGTTGAGTTAATTGTGACTGCAGTGCCTCGACTGCCCACACATTACCGTATATTTCGCAATAAAGAGCGAGACAGAGAGATATAAAGAGAAAGAGGGATAAGAGAGACAGTGTAATTCGAACGGTGTGGAGGAAAGTTGGAATATTTAGTTCCGTGTGTATAAAAACCGGAAATCCGTTAAAGTGGACCTGATGGTGCGCAGTTTAACTATGGAGACGACGTTTTACGAAGAGGTGACAGCGTATGGTAATCGCGACAACGTGGGCCAGTTGAAGAGAAATTTAACCCTGGATCTGAACGGACATCGTCAGGGCCCACAGGCCAAAAGGCCGAGACTCGGGCCCCTACCACTGACCCTCAACAATTCAGCTCCAGTTTTGAGCTCACCAGATTTAAATATGTTGAAATTGGGTTCACCTGAATTGGAGAAACTGATAATTGCCCAGCAGGATGGCCTAGTGACGACAGTACCAACGTCCAATCAAATTCTCTTCCCCAAGATTGTGACAGAGGCCCAGGAGTTGTACGCACGTGGGTTTGTTGATGCCCTCAATGAATTGCATCACTCTGACAGCTCGCAGGAACCTGGAAGCATTCATGGTGCTACATATACAAATTTAGAACCACCAAGCTCGGTTCAGAGTACAGAATCACTATCACAGGGGCTATTGATGATCAAGGATGAGCCACAGACTGTACCAAGTGTATCGAGCTCACCACCAATGTCACCCATCGACATGGAGAATCAGGAGAAAATCAAGCTGGAGAGGAAGAGACAGAGAAATCGTGTGGCTGCGTCAAAATGCAGAAGACGCAAACTCGAGAGAATTTCCAGGCTTGAGGACAAGGTCAAGTTGCTCAAGGGTGAGAATTCAGAGCTCAGTACTGTTGTTCACAGGCTCAAGGAACACGTGTGTCGGTTGAAGGAACAGGTCATGGATCATGTGCACTCGGGATGCCAAATGATGTCGGTGTCTGGACAATTTTGAAGGGGATCATCCCTGGAGAATGGGGAACATTAAAGCTTGAGTACATCGACAGAGGAAGTCAGAATCTCTGGGTTATTATTTTAGTCTTTCGGGGATTTATGATTCTTTTTTATTTAACGATGTTTTCACGTTTATAATATCGCTCTGTACTGCACGGCGAACCCCCCGAGGGAATCTGGGAGTGCCTTTGAGTGCTGTGCAAAGAAATGGATAAAAAAAAATGAAAAAAAAAAAGGGGAATGTTATGATGGTGGATTGTGGAGTCCACGAACGTCCACGATAGCGTCGTTGACGTTGCTTGTCTGGTGGGAGGAGCACCGGAGAGGAGTGAGGCGAAAAAAAAATATTACAAGAGGATCAAGTGGGGAGCTACCGTGGCCATTTTGGAGAACATCGGACAGCGCGGCAATTTTAAATCGTCCAGGAACTTCGTGGAAAGTCGTTCCCTAAATTCAATTGGGAAGGGAGGGTAAATTGAAGGTTTTTAATCATCAATAACTGGTTTCCTTGGAGAGCAACATCAAACGATTTCATGTTTAATCATGGGGGGACTGTCGAAGCTATTGGTGATTGGAAATATTCTGCCTCGTCTTCCTTCAACATTGTCAATTTTTTTTTTATATATATATATATATTTTTTTTTTGTTTCTCGGAGCAACTGTTGCTCTTTGTTCTTGTTTGGATGAATTATTTGGTTGAATCGGAGTTTTCGTCGTTGTACGATTTCATTGGGAGCGCCGTTATGTATCATTTGTGCATCTAGTCTTGTCCAGTATGAACATGTATAACTTATTATCCATCCATGCACATTTATTTCGGGAGATGTGAGATGTTACGCAGACACTGGGAATAATTTACCTGCTAATAAGCGCTCGTGCGCACCGACCATAATTTTTGTACCATGAATAGTTTTTTTCTTTTCTTTGGGCGAGCTGGGGATGTATTTCGTGATGGACAATGGGAGTGTTCGTTGACCCCGAGGAATTGAACGAAATTCAATGTTTTATAAGAAAATATGTATTATTATTATTACCATTTGATGGATCGGGTCAAAGGTTCTAGCTGTTCATAACGAGGTACCATCTTCGCGCCCACGCTCGTTGCATAGAGAATAATAGTCGTAAAGTAGGTAAGTTTAGGCGTATTTGACCTTCAGTTTTGATTAACGAGTAGCCCGCATTTTTTTTTTCGTGGCAGTCTCACACATGAATGTAACACACACTTGATCTGCGTCCCAAGATTTTTTAGAAGCCTTTCCTCTCTTCATTTCTTTTTTTTTTTAGTTTCATTTCTTTTTTTTTTTTGTTGTATCCTTGAGGAGCCAGACCGAGCAGTATTTCTTTTTGTTCCTCTTTTTCGCTGCCTCCTACTTAGATTTGATGAATTCTAAATTCCGAGGACATCCGGATTCATTTTGCTCTTTTTCGGTTCTCATTACGACAGTGCATTGTAAATTTATTTAATTTATTTGATTCGTTCTGGAGATTCTCGACAATTGCATCAGTGCAATAAAAGTGCGACTCTCTTTGGCACTGTCTGAGAATTAGATGAGAAGTAAAAAAAAATTTTTTTTAATTTCAAAGAAAGGCCTATGGAATTTTAGGCCGTTTGTATCAATTTTCTTTTTTTTATTCTTGTGTTAATTTATCGACATTGCCAATCAAGAAGACGTTGCAATATTTACTGGCGTAAATCGTGCAATTTGAATTAAGGAGTTTCATATGTAGCCGACCTTGGAGGCCCCCTCTGAAAGAATAATTTGCAAAAGTAACCAGCGCGTAGCGTTTTGTTTTCATTAAAATTTGTTTGTTAAAAACAAAGTATAACGACTCAAAGCGATGAACGAGGAGATAATTCCCCGTCGGGTGTAGAATTTCACGAGCTCGACTATATATTTGTTGCCAATGCAATCCAGTCCGTACAGTGTGCCTTTTTTTCATGACGAATGCAAAGCGAATATAATAATTAAAATAACAAAATTTATTTTCCCTCGATGAAATGATATAAAATTCAATCTCAGTGTATTGCTCTAGAGTTGTAAAAAATTTATAAATAACAATGTACAGAGCTTACAGAACAGATGGAAAATAATATGCTCTCGCAGAGAAAAATGTTGCACAAACGAAAAATGTATGAAAGTAAATCTAAAATTAATGAAAACCACTTGTGATTTAGTATGTAAGTAAAAACCCCATTAGACACTAGATTTTATGGTGATTAAAACTGTAATTTTCATGAAAAACTAAAATTATGACACCATAATAGTTGCATAACACTATTCATAATGAGAGTAAATATTACTATATTACGTAATAATGATTAAATATACAAATATATGTTATATATCGAGAAAGCTGAGAAGAACTCTTTTTTTACGAATAATTTTATTTTTGAATGAAACAATGATGAAAATAAAATTCACTATATTACACATAAATAACTCTTTAATTACTTCTCCCAATCTCCCACTTTATTAAATTTTCAGGCTATATATAATCTCGCATTAGCTTAAGCCGCTGCAATACTCAATTCTCGGCATTTCTTTTTTTGTGGTTGAGAGTTTAACGTCGGCCCAAGCCCTCTCCTTAATTATTGCAATTGACTAATTGTCTCAATTGAGAAAAAGTTCTCAGTAAGAAGAAATTGGCCAGCAACGAGAAAGAGGAATTACGCCTGGAAGTAAGTTCAAATAAATTCTTTTTTTACAGGAATTATAACTTACGAGTAGATTATCGACTGCTGGAGGAGGTGAGCATAAATAATAAAGCATCAGTCAACCGAAACACTCATTATTCCAATAATGAATTGTTCAAGAGACATCAGGAAACGAACATTACGAGATAGATTATTCCTATTCAATCTCGTTAACGAGGTCGAGTCAAAGATTACAGCAATGAATGAGGGCTTGGAGCTAATTGCCCCCTGCATAGTCAGATCTATCGACCGATAATTCAACGTCGGAGAGACAATAAAGGCTGGGTGTACTTCTTGGAGCCCTTTGGGCAATCAGCAATGGACATTATTGCACGCATCATTGAAGAAATGGGGGAAATTGTACGGTTCTAATCAGGGATGAGGCGGGATCAGCGGAGTGCACTTCAGGAATCTGTTTCTCCATTTTCAAGATATCTTACAAAAATATCTAAGTAGTTTTTTTTTTCGTCAGTCCAATTTTTCTCTCCTAATGTAAATAATGGAATTTCTATTTATTCAATGGAAATTATAACAGGGACAAATTGATTTGTCGGGACAAATGGAGTTGTTACTTTACAAAAGTCGGTTATTCAAAAGTTTAAACAATAACTATTATTCGTTAATACCAGAAGGAAGTTTTGAGAAAACTATT
>NW_011887800.1:358805-369658 GCF_000806365.1 Fopius arisanus | reverse complement strand
AATATAATGAAATATCATGGAATATCATGGAATATAATGGAATATAATGAAATATCATGGAATATCATGAAATATAATAAAATATCATGGAATATAATGGAATATCATGGAATATCATGGAATATCATGGAATAAAAAATGGCAATCCCCCCATAAAACTTTTTGCCCGTAAATTATGAAATACTTCAATTAACAATTCTGATGGAACAAAAGATATATCATGCAGGAAATGATCCCACGACCATGACTGGATGCATAACTTTCTTGTTTTGTTCGTTGAAAACATTTATGGAATTTCTTTCGTGATATTTGCAGCTGTATTATCGTCTAATACCCGTTCATGGTAATCGGAATGTTGGATTTTTGCACTTGGTAACCCCGTTGTAAAGACAATTCCGCAGCTGCATATGTTCCACATTGAATTCTCAGAATTACCCAATAATCTATTTTATTTTTTCAATGAAAATAAAAATGGGGAGAACGGAGGTAAGAGCAAGTCTCTCATTGTACGAGAGTACCAATTGTGAAAATTGGAATATAAAGGGAATCGTTGGTGGAAGTTAGTGTCCATTTCGCCTTCATGTTCGATGTTTAAACATTTTTATCTGAAATGAATTTTCCTTGAAAAACCATTTGTTAAGCGTTAAATATAAAATATAAAAATTCAGGAGAATCCATCCGGGAATTAATTTTAATCAATTAATTTTCCAATTCTGGGTAATTTAGTATTGATTATTCATGTTTTCATTTAAAATTCGAATCAGTTGAGGAATTCGCATGTCTTACTATTCAAAAATGTGAAATTTTATTGGAGTGTATGGAAAAGTTGAAATTCCATGATTTGTTCCTCCCCTAAATCAAACATAATGACACTCTCCTGAAAATTACGGTTCAACTGTGCATGAAATTTCAATTTATCTTGACAGTATAATACAACTCGAATGAATTAGGTCTCATTTTAGAGCCCGAAAAAAAATATCTTCCGAGTGAGAGAAAAAATATTGAATTTCACTTCGCGATCGTGAATTAATGTCGCTTAAAACCTAAAAAAAAAAATGATAATAACGTCTAAATTTCTTCGGATTTCTGCAACATTATCTTTCCCCATAATTTCAAGTATATACTCCACTAATTCCAGTTATAACGACCACCATTAATTGACCATCGTTGTTTATTTTTCGCGTCTGAAAAAGGCCATACAAACGGCCTCTCAACATTTTAGCACTGCAACGCGTTAAATTCATCGCCATCATAATATGCAGTTGAACAAGTCTCGTATTGCCAATTTAGGGGATATACAGCCCTGATTTTTACAACTCCACATACACCAAGAAATTGTAGAGCCATGAACGAGTAAAACCATATTGCACAAACAATGATAAAAATTGGAAAACAAGATGTATGTACAAGGCGAAAATTTTTCTCAATTACGAAAACAAGTTTTCCGTTCAATAAGATGATTATACACGCGATGATGCTTCATCATCGATAATAATATGTTAATTAAATCCAGTACTATTTCGAAACAGTCCAACGTCTTCCGCATGTAATCGCTCCGTCATTTTTTTTTTCTTCTTTTTCATTCAATGCCGTCGGCTGACAGTTGTCTCAAGTATTTAAAAACTTGAATACTCGATTAAGTTTACTTTTCATATTTACACATACAATTACATATTTAACGAAGACAATAACCGCAATGTAAAGAGACGAGAGGAATAAAAGTAGAAGAGGATTTAATTCTCGCTCGATGATAATCTCATCATTCGGATTACTCTGGAGTGTTGACTTGACGATTTTTCCCACGAGTCTGAAAAAATTGTTTGTGCCAAGGTTAATCTTCAATATTATCGCCCACTGATTTTTAATGCCAATGGATTATGGAATGGAATGAAATGAAAATAAAATGGGGAGTAGTTGTGGGAGATGTCAATGTGGCATTGATGTTTGGCTTCCGGTGAAGATCTCTTGTTACGGATTGAAAAATATGATGAAGATACTTGGGGTTCCATTGGTGGACCCCATAACAGGGATTGGAGGCTCCAGCAGATTTCTGAGGGGAAAGGTAAAACCAAGGGAAACCTTTTTCCCCACTCTCTCGTCACCTTGGACTCGTTGGAATGCGTGTATGTGAGATAAACCAAGTACGAGTGGCTTGAGGTATGTTAAGGTATAGGTCAGTTGGACAAATTTAATGGAGAAATATTCAATAAAAATTACGGCACTCACTAGTCACTGACCAATTATGGAATGGACTTTTTTCATCAAGGATTCATATTTTGAAGATTTTTGTAATCGATTGTCGTGGGCCGATCGATCGAATCGCTCAAGATCGATATTCGCGGTTATTCTCTTTTTATTTTTATTGCTACAAATTTCCACGTGTCCACGTTTTTTTTTCGCTTATGGACAATTAGGAGAAATTTATAAATTATTCGACTTTGGGAAGATTGTAAGAGTGTGTTAAAATTATTAATGCTTTGATTAAGCTATGAATATTGAAAAGCCACAAGTGAAACGTGACTGAATTATTTACTAAGATCCATTCGATCCTAATGCAGCTGTCAAAGTTTTTTGACTATTAAAAATCGATTTATGAATTAATTTCTCCTCATAAGGCGCGAGAATAAATCTCCACTCAACCTTCATCCCTCCATTTGCTTTTACGTTATTTTTTTTAAACAAGTTTGTGTCTCGATTGCGGAAAGTGTGGGAATAAAAATCGAAGAAAATCGATTCTCCATGAATCGATGCAGAAGGGGTAGATCTGCTGCCGATCGGTCCTGAATGATAGGTAGATCCGATCCGACGCCAGCAATCTTTCTTATAGATCGATATATCATTATATCAAAACAATTTTTCTAACAAACTATCATGATAAACATATTTTTAATAAATTAATTGAATTTCAATTAATATCGACGACTCAGGCTCAACAATACTCAGAGATGAGAGAGAAAATTAATTAATTTCTCGGATGTATCAGCCAATCGGAGATAAAAATTGAAAAAGGTAGCACATATATACATACGCATGTAGAGAATACATAATAAATATATATGTACATACCGGCGGACACACTCCAAAAATCGAATTTTCCGACTTTTTGCGCGACAAAGGCGTGACACAACACAAAAAATACAATAATTAAATTTCAACGATTACAATATGTCATTCAGAAGCAAAAATACCCTTCAATTACACACGTTTTACGGAGTGTTGCATAGTCTTTCGCAGAATTGCCATAATTTTTATCGGATTTTTATTCTCGCCTCGGGTCCAACGCATTTGTGCTTGCCGAGATGAAAAGTGCAAACCTTATAATTTAACCATAAAACAGTTAATTCGACACTCATGACAATAACTCGCCACAAATTCAGTTTCGGAATATTTTTAGATATTTTTATCCTCCCATAATTCAATGCTCATTTTATCCTTCACGCGTTGTAAATTTCCTGTCTGTTCCGTTGGAACTGAAGGTGAGGGAAAAATGTGGATAAATAATGGTGGACAAAGGTGATGACCTTGCCGAATAATAATTTACCCGTCATTGTGCAGTGCTCGTTGAATTAATTATTCGACATTACTCATGAACTTCGGATTTTAGTGCTTTCATTATTTTCTTTTATCATCAGTCGTTATGAGATTTTATGCGACGGTTGATGTTGCTGATGATTATTAAATTTCCACACACAGCTTCGAACTTTACGAAAAAATTGGAATTGCGTAATATCGATACAGACCCACCGATTCATCGATATAGTTCGGTTTTTGACATTGAACAGAAGGTGTATTCAATACTCAAGACACGTACCACTCAACAGTTTCACTCCTGTTTTCATAAATAGAAAACATTGGGGAAGATGCCCAACTACCTGAATAAATTCTCTCAAGGGCTTGTTTCGTTCAAACATCACTTGAAATAATTACATATACCCATTGCAAATTTTCTCGAGTCTTTAATTATTTTAGTAAATGTCTTCGGAATGTATATTTTTTTCGTTAAAAATCAGAGCTGTTATCTCATTAAAAAGAATTCTTTTCCTTAAATAATAAATTATTGGGAAGTTGATTTGAGTAAAAAAAATTAGTGTCCAAGGGTTCAAACTGTTTTTTTTTTGTTTATTTAGGAGAGGCTGATGCTGAAATAGTAGATTATGTCATCAGGCATGAGAATTATTTTTGTAACGAAAATTTCATTAGTTTAGAAAATATCTTAAGAATATTTAAGTGCCTGGGCAATTTTTGGGGGGTCTGCGCTTTTATTTTCTCAACCTAAAATAATTGTTTCTTTCAGAATGATACATCAGGCCCTTTTTTTCTATTCAGACATATGAAAAATTTAATGAAGTTTTTTAATTGAAATTTAATTTAAACTCACATAATTCAAAATTCAAATAACTTTAGGAAGGAAATTCAACGAAATTATTAACAGTCTATTCAGGATTTATCCAGGAGTAGATCGCCTACAAAAATAAAAAAATATCTGGTAATTTGAGTAATTCAATGATGTATCTTGAAGTTGGAGGAAGAAGTTGGAGCTGTGGAAGGAATTCTCTGAAATTGTTGCCGTTTAATCAGAAAATTTAGTGATTGCAAAAATCCCTAAAATCCCGTCAACCCACCTAAAAAAGAATCTCCCATTTAAATGACGTTAATCATCAGAATATCGATAAATCTTCGAATATTGAGCCACGACAGATAAATCAAGACTCACGAAGGTCACCTCATTCCAACAGCATTTATTCCAAGGCCAAATTCAGAAGAGATAGATCTCCTAGTACATCTGCTGCATCCTCTCTCCGGAATAAAAAAATGCGAGGACGTTGTGCCCTCCGCGATGTTCATCCGCGTCTGTCATGTACCCGATAATTAATCTCCTCTGGTATTTCCTCCATAATTTTTTCCTCAGTTGTATTTCAAATAGCAGAATACCATTCAAACGGCAGATCAAACTATTTCCGTCATTCATTATCATTTCAATTTGATATTGATATTATTGATGAATGTAGGTCACGTTCGACGTAGCGGGTGTCTCTTTAAAATGGAGATAATGTACACGCACGAGACAAAAGAAAATTTCCATACAAACGCCACGACTTTCACGATGTTTCACTTTCTTGGTGATTTGGGGGATTAATTGAGATTGTTTATTTATTTATTTGGGGCCGTTGCGTAAGGGATTTTAGGGGAGAGGATTTCGGTGGCTGGGGGCCAGGTAAATCTCTGAATTGGAGTGGCTGACTGCCAATGACCGAACCCTAGAGCCAATCACTGATCCAAAAGGTTCTGGGGAACAACGAATGGACGATGTGGGCCCACGTGATGGCTAAAGTTGTAATTCCTGGTATTTTCTACTGAATGATGCGCTACACTGTTGCAAAATTACACTTGAAATTTTAACTGAAAGAACTTTAAATTCTCACATTAAGGAGCTGGCGATATCTTCTTATTTTTCATGTTTGTGCTCAATTTATGGCGAACCCTGGATTCGATTGACGTGCCGAAATATGTTATTTATTGATTTAATTTATTATTCAATGGCTCCCAAATCGTCTATTGGCTATTTCTCAAAATTTGTGGTGAAGTTTTGAGAATTTTTGGAAAATTTACTGAGAATGTAGGGAAATTCTTCTACGATCGTAGAATTTCGTAACAGATTGGATAATAATAAAATTTTAAAACTATATTTTTCGTATCAATTTTATCAAACGGGGTTTTCAGAAATTTGAGAGAAAACTTGAAAAATTACGAGGTAACGGATAATTTCTTGAATCGCGACTAATTTTCATTGAGGAATCAGTAAATTTCCTGAATACTCAAGCTATTCTCAGCTTTCGGGTTCAGACCGCATTAAGAAGCCTTGAAGATGATGAAAATAACGTCCCTGGATTCCCAATCAATTGAAAAGTGAATTATGTTTGACGTTCAATTTTCACGGTGGGTCTAAAAATTAAAACATCCATTGAGCAATCAATAACAATTTAACATGAAAAATCAAATTTTCTCGAATTTGAAAAATTGAAAAAAGATTTATTGAGTTTTGTCAACAGAAATTGAATTTAGACCGTCATAATTGAAATGTTAAGAAATTATTAATAGTGGATACTCGTAGAAAAAAAGATTTCTTTCCAGCCTCAAAACAAAAGTTAATAATAAATTAACATTTCTGAAGGCCAACAAATAGCGAATTAAACCGTTTACTTGAATTTTCTAAAACTAAGTTACATAACTAGGAATTTATGAATATATTTTAACCAGAATTTTCCTTATTTCTATGAATTTCTGTACGATAAATTAAATAAAATTATCCGTTCCCATTTACTTCCTCATAAAATTATAACGTACAATAACAAAACTCCTTGAAATATTCGTAAAACCAATAAAAAATTTCGAAAACATGTAAAAATGAATTGAAAAAATGGGATAAAATTTCATCAGGCAATCGTTGCAGCCTAGAACTGCGCAAAACGAAGACAACGAAAAAAAAAACAGCGATACATTCTGCTATGCGTAGCAAAGTTCCAGCTCAACAAAGAAACGACCAAGTTTATGTTAGATAAGACTCGGTACGTGCTGGCTAAGCCAAACAATTAAGAAGAAAGGAACTCGAGTTGCAGGATTTAAACGGAAAACAAAGTGACTGAATTATTCATAAAAAAAAAGCCAATATCATTAAGGAAAGCCGGTAATTACCCCGTAAATTACCAAGGTTCAAGTGAAGCGGTGCAATCCCCTGAAATGCGCCTAGTGGACATCCCAGAGGCGATAAGAACCTTAATTACCCATTTGGTTTGTCGTTCGCCAAAACGAAAGCATTTTCCCCAACTGGTCAATGCCCGAGTGCCAAATTGGCCATGGCTCTGAATCCAAATGAATAAATAAAAATCAACCGATACCAGGACAAACTCTCATTCGTGTGGAACTCGAACAAGGTCACCTAGACCCTACCAACACTATCGGCCCTCACGTGTGGTCTATCTCCCTCCTCACTGGTGGAACGTGCGGAATGCACGGTGTGGAAAAAAAAAACGAGAACCTCGAAGAAAGGAAAAAAAAAATAACAAAACATAATGTATAAGATGGAGACACGAAACCACCGAATATCTTTCTGCGAAACCACTTCCTCCTTCTTCATTCTCGGTATCCAACCAACCATACCCAAACGGCACAGAAACCCAAGAAGAGAAATTCAAATAATGGAATACCCCTTAAAAAAAAGCGTCCCTTAATTGTAATTTTTCAACGCCTCATTGTCTCCTTGAGTCTCCCAAGAATTCAAATGAAAAAAATGGTAAATGATAAAATGGAGGACAAGGAAACGGTTCTGCGCCGTAACTAAACAAGTTCATCGTCCGCTCCCTTGTCCCACACCCATATATCCCTCTCAGTTGCCGCAATTATTATTATCTCCAGTTGTGCGAAGACTGGTAAGAGCGAGAGGAGCAAGAGGAGCAAGAGGAGCAAGAGGTGATCCTCAAGCAAGTGGAGCAAGTGGAGTAAGAGGAGCCAAGAGGAGCAAAGAAGAGAGATTTGGAATGGCTTTGTGTGGTGAGTGAGTTTATCTTGGAGCCATATGTGTCGGCAACCACCTTGCCTGGCAAAAGCCCTCAATCCTCATCCCAAAAAATGTTGATTTTCACTTTTTGGTGGATGACAAGGCAAGTGTCACTGGCAGCTAAAACTCATGACTCCCTCAAAAAATCAAACCTCACCATCTGGTGGTAGCAAAAGCGCTCGCATTTCAACCCCTTTTTATTCTCATTGTTGAAACCAAGCAAAAGATATTTCAAGTTTGTGGTGAATTCACAAACGGCGGGCTTTTATAACCACAGGTATATTTACGTATGTTATTGCACGCGCCAACGCTAACTCAGGCATATTAATGCCCCCACCGAACGACAATCCATATAAATTATTCTAGCATGGAGTTCCTCGAGCCGATGGCATCGCGGGAGTCTTCAAGGGATAAATAAAACACCCGAGGCAAGAGTCGAGAGCCTTTCCAAATGTACACAAAGAGACGAAATATACATTTAGTTCGCACAGTGTCATCGGGGGGGATTACCCGACGTATTTCATCTGGGGCTTTTTCCTTCTTTTTTCAACATTAAGGCGGAGTTTGCGGCTGACCTAGGCAAACCACGTGTCGAGTTGTCTCTTTGTCCCTCTCCATTCTCTTTTCCTCCTCTTCTTTGTACTCTATTGCTTTTATTTCCTACGCTTGTTTCTTGTTCTCTTTTTTTTTCTCTCTCTCTTCCTTTGTTTTAATCTCTTTATTCGCACTCGCGATTCTCTTATCTTGCCTTTTCAAACCGAGATTAGCTCGTTGCGCAGTTAGCACACCATCCCAGTGTCTCTGTGACGTGTGTGTACATAATCCAACAGTATAATGGAACACAACGGGGATGTTGGAGAAACAATGAAGAGATTGCTGCATTAGGAGGTATGTGTTTATGTGTTAATGCGTATGTGTATGCGTGGAGAATTGACGAGTGAACAAACGGTGTTGCTCGTTTTGTAACAAAGGACACGTGAGCTACAGGCCAAAGTCCTTTTTTTTTATTCAACTTCTTTCAGTTCGAGGTGTTTCTTCCGTTTTGGGGGTACTCGTGGGGAATACTAAGTGCATCGAGGAAAAAGGATGATTACTGGGATGAGAGTCGAGAGACTTTTGGATTATCGTGATGATTCTGATGGTGCGGGAAATACCCCGGCGACGACCTTGCAGCCCAACCAGCCCAACCAACCAACGGGACAGGCTTGACGACGTGACCAGGATGTTTATCGACTCATTTTCCAGGGATGCCATCTACGGAATCACAAGTTCCGATGCTATTTCACGCGGATTCTGCACTTGTGCACAAAACCGTGTGTTTAATTTTAACGTACTTTTTTGTTATTCCAGTGACGATTTCATGGGATTTTATTCTCTATTGATGCCTGATCGAACGGGGGGCTTGAGGTCTTTCAGTGGATGAAGCTTTTCGGAATCTACATGGAGATGGAAATATATTTCAGTCTGGGACTGATAGGCTTGATGTGGTTCTTCAGGGCACCGATTTTCAAGTAATGTAAGTACAAGTAGAAGCATCATGTTGAAGAATTCGGTTATTAGGCTATATGTATATGCCTTTGGCTTTTATTATTCTTATTGCGTAGATGCTTGAGGCAAATACTCAATCACTTTCGGAGGACAATTGGTATTTATTGAAGAATTTCACCCGGACTTTGGCCGATCGGACCGCAGAATTTTCGAGAAAAGCGAGTGAAGAGACCGCGAAATATTCAGGCTAAGAGGCAATACCCGAAATAAAACCATCTCGAATTCGCTCTAATTGGCGATACCGAAAAAAACATCTGTAAAATTAATAATTTCATAATTTCTTTCCCATAAATCGATTTTAATAACCGCTTCCTAGAAATAAAAAGTGGAAAGTGCGTGAAATTGTATTTTTCTCGAAACATTCTATATAAAACCGAAGTTTTAACGATTGCAAGCCTAATTATTATTCCACATGAAGAGGAAAAACAAAATATATAATACGTTGCTGGATGTAAGCCAACCACCACCATCACTTTCGCTGGAGCAGTTTCCTTTTTCCTCGTGCACACGGTGGCTGAAGAGGGCCATTTTGGAAACAACCGGTTCTTGTTGCCACTCTACAATATATCCCATCATTAGTCTCACGAGAATCAGAAGTGCAAAATGATGAATTAACGAAGACATCTATAAATAGAGAAGGACGTCTCCTGTGTATAAAAATCGACTGAAGTGGAAAGTAATGAAGTCAACTGATTATTTTTCTAGACAGCAGCATCGTCTAGCAAAATATTTTTCCCAGTTGCCAGTTGAAAAAAGAAATCCCGCCCCAATACCTATTTAAAGACGGCGAATGAATAAAAAAGACGATGTTATGAAACAAAACGAGAAGCTCCAAGTGACCAAACATTCTCAGCTGGATACATAAGGGAGATTGATATCTCCACAGGGTAGACTTGTGCTTTCAGCCAAAGCACACACGTGAAAGTGTGCCATCGGACAATTGCAGTGAGCACCAGAGGAAATCCCCAGCGTCATTTCGTCGACGAGGTTTGCCAAAGAGTTGACCGCTTTTCTCGCCCGTGAAACGTTTTGACACAAACATATACATCACGGCATTAACAACGCCTTCTAATTTGAAAAACAGTAAACAAAAGAAATAGATGTTAACGTCACATTCGGCTCGTAGCCTATTTTTCAATCTCCACGAGGCCGTCAAAATATACAAGATACAATAATAAAATACCTGATAAAGACATCAGGAAAAACAAAGAATACACTCCTTTCCGGTAATTACACCACTTCCGTTGTCAAAAAATATTCATGCTAATGGGACCCAATTTTTCATTGTTCCAAGTGGTATGAAAAGATGAAAAATGGCAGCGGGGGGAAAATGGCGGTTGTATGGGTTGACACCATTCTGCGTTTGCTGTGAAGTTTTAACGCTTTTGGAATTCGAAACGGATTCATATTGTTCAACCGAACAAACGTCTCGGTGAAAATAAAGAGAGGAATGAGTGAAAAGAGAGAAATGAGTTAAAAGAGAGGAAAAGGGAGAGTTTACAGACGAGAGACAGATGTATGGAGTACTAGCACGACGAAAGACGTTAACGTTTGCTGTTTTCACGACGAAGATTGGTCGCAGGTGGCCAGTACAGCAACTCTCAGCACGTGTGGTACTTGCTGGCTGAATAACACGGGTTTGTTGCACAAAGTTGCATCAAACAGAGTCATGTTACTGGTGCAGAATCAAAACACGATGGTTTTGTTTAATCGACGAGTTTCGGCCATTTTATTCGGTCAAATTCTTCAT
>NW_011887800.1:349727-357495 GCF_000806365.1 Fopius arisanus | reverse complement strand
AAAAATCCCAAACTGCGACTATGACCAGACGATTGCTCCCTGTGAGACTAATTTTGCAAATAAATGTCTCCCCCGAGAAATTCCAAAAATGCGTGGATCCGTTGAAAATATTCTGGCTTGAACCGTGTAATTTTCCTATACGTTCCCTCCATTCAAATACCGGGATAAAAAAAAATGAATCGGCAGAGGAAGAATAATATCACAAGGCACAGTTGCACACATAGGATTTATCCCATTTGGCAGATTGCCAGACATAGCGAATGGACCAGCATGAGGAGTGGAGAACCGGCCTGAAAATAACGAATAAAGATTGAGCAGAGGGAAGGAGAAGGCACAGGTTCCCTCGGACGCTGCGCATCGAATTTATAAATAAATCGTGTATTTTGCATCGTAATTACTGGGATAAGGTCGCTTTGGTATCTTCGCGATCGTGAGCTCGTGATTATCCTCGATTTACCATTTTTTTTTTTCCTCCTTTTTATTTAGTTCTTTTTCTCCACTTCAACATTGAAATGCACACACTCGAGGTGTACATGCACTAGGCAACACCCGCGTTAGGAAGATAATATGTCAAAGTTGCGCTAGAGGCATACGTTGGCCTAGACACACATTGCACTTTCTTGGAATTGATCGACCTCACACACCATAACAAATACCGCTGTGAAAAATTATTCCCGCAATTCGTATTGTTCTCCGGCATTAAACCAGATAAAATATGGCATTTATGATAATTCTATATATTTAGTCCTTTCACTTCTCCATGGATAATTCATCAAAGTCCGGATTTTTCATTGTTTGGGGTATTTCGCGGAAGGGCTTGCTGTAGGGCCCTCCTCTTACCTCTCCTCTTGCCTCTCCTCTTGCCTCTCCGGTCCCTTCGTTAAATAGTTTTTCCCCTTTTTTTTTCCTTTTTTTCCCCTTTTTTTGGCTTTTTTTTGGAGGGAGGAACGTGTCAACTCTACGCCACACGTTTTACTCGGGTGGCACGCGCGCGTCACGCATACCCACGGCAATATACAGTCATCGTAACACCTGTTTGCTCTTGGGGTATAAAATTATACTCAAAACGCCACACTGTATTCACTTGGCCACACGACACTCCGAACTGGTGGGGAGACTAATTGAAATCCTACATTTTTGTCTTTATTTGATTCACGTAATGCCAAATTGGCACGCACTGTCTAAACCATTACGCGAGATTAGTGGAAATTCTTTTTTTAATTGGGGAAAACGGAATGATCATTTTCAAGAGAGTGATATTGAAGCGAATTCAGTCGGTGATGCTTTGGAAAAATCAGATTTTTGGTGGAATTTGAGGAAATATTTCTGTTTTGGAAAAAGTCAATAAAAAATTTTTGAATCGGCTTGATTGTTGTAGAATAAATGGATATAAATAATGATTGAATTTATATTATATATTTTTTTTGTAAGAGATTTATATAAAATCGTCGGAATTCTCAAGTTTTTCCATCGAGTTGGGAAATCAAAAATTTTCCAATTTGATTGACACTTCAATGAGCCATGAATATTCCAGAACGAAATGACATGAGTTGACAGTTTTTCCCGGAGTTTTCCTGATTTTTCATGCAATCTTGAAATTGAAAATTACAGTATTTTATAATTTTTCAAATCACTTTTAAATAATAAAGAGAATCGATTAATTAATTAATTAGTTAATAATAAATAAATTCTTCAAAAAGGGGAAAAAGAAGTTTTTTCAGCATGTAAAATTTTTTGCTTAAAAAATTTTCGTTTCGGGAATATCATTTATTAGAGATATATGAAGTATTTTTTGAGTGGACCTGTTATTGACGCGGTAAATTAACTGCAGTGCCAAGGAAAACAAAGGTAAAGTCCGGGCTTTCAGACATTTCCTGTTAATGATTGTGTAACTCCCTAACACGACCATTGGTGTGTATTAGTACACGAGTCGGGTTTTTGTGACAAAAATTGGGGAAAGGGATAAAGGATGTAGAGGCTGTATCGAGACCGGATGTCCGGCGGTACTAACGAAAGGGGAAAAACTTAACACAGAAAACAAATCTTTAATAAAATGGACTTGATCTCCAAAAGAACTTCCCCGAGCGATAATCGATATGGGGATTAAATACCATTCGAAGTGATTGGAAGATCATTACAAAGGAATTGCCAACATTAATTTCATCCCCAGGTGGCCCAAGATATTGAAATCAGCGGGGAATTGCTGTCTATTACACATGTTCCTCGCAATATAAAAAAAAGAAAGGAAATCGATCTCGAAATATCTCGAATGAACGTAAGAGTAAGACCCTCAAGACGAAACTGATACGAAAACCCAAGTTATAGCAAAATTTTGAGAATTCAAGGAATATAAAAAATTGAAACAATTACAAAAATGTGGGAATCATTACTGAAGCCAAGGGAAGTTGCAAATTATTGAAAAAATTTTGCGTGAGGGAGCGGTGGCGGGGAAATTAACAGACAAACCATTTTGAAGGTAATAAATTAAATTAATGAAGGGACGTAAACGCATTCGTGATTGCGAGTGCTAAATATTGGATTGAATAAATCTGTTTAAAAGAGCTGATTGAAATTTCAGAGTTCAATTGTAACTTTTGTTTGCAAGAATTCACAGTAGAAATTAGTATTCCTTAAAATATGCCGGAGGATAAATTTCCATATAGATTTGCTATAGGCCGACGTAAAATGATTCACCATCATTTTTTTTTCTCGGTGGGATATCTCTCCTCGCATAGAAAAATGATACATTATGTGACAAGGGCGATGAAAGCATTTCCTCACGACGTTCGAATGCAATTTTATAATGGCATAATTCTGAAAATACTTTTATCACCGTGTGATATACAATATTTTATGTCTTGCGAGCCGAAAACCGCATTGCAACCGCACGAAATGGGGTTAGAATTCGCATTTTATCGGCCCTGAGGACATAAAACGATTTACAACTTCATTTTCAAGTTGATTGCCCACTCCGTGTTTAGAAATGCATTTTAAAAATACATAATACGCCTTTAATACGCCCTTTATAAGTATTAAAAAAAAAAATCTTGAAATCTTGCACACACAAATTATTTTTATTTCATTTTCGTAATGTATGTAATTGGCATTTCCCAGTTTTTCTCAAATATTTGTCCTAAAATTCAGAATGAAGTTCATTTTCAATTAAAACTATCATTATGTACCTTTTCTAAAAGACAGAAATAAACAGAAATAGTTGCTTAATATTGTCCTACGTATAAAACAAAATTGTCATTGCCGGATGTCCGATACCACAGACGGGTTCTAAAAAAAGTATTACATCCATAATCTTATGTGAATTATAATTCAACGCATGCCGTATGTGTACCCACTGCCATTGAAGAATATGAACAACACGTCCAGTTCAATGATATTTTTTTTTGTATAGGAAAAGCATTTAGAAAGAATGAAGAATTCATAGATAAAAAATGCGACTTTTCAACGTTGAAATAAGTACGTCAAGGCCTAGCACTAATAGGTAAACGATAATTCCCGAGCTCTGGAATGTCACGGTTAGATGATAGATTTACGTTGTGGAATACGATAGGAGCATTATCATCCACTAGGTACAACAATACTTGAAAATTACCGGCGCGTGTTGAATGACATTCGTGACTACTTTTTTTTGACTCCTCGCCTTCGAATTCCTCCTGCGATCGATTTTTCATAATCAACAATAAACATGTATTCGCTTTATCTTTATTATTTTTGTTTCCCAGAATTAAAAACGAAAATTCGGGATTTTTATGTCGGCCCAATGTTGCGCCAAGGTTGACGCGATGTTGGCTCAATGTTGGCACAATGTTGTTTCAATGTTGGCCCATAGTTGACTCGATTACTTCCCAAATTCAACTGAGTATCTTGAATAACATTTATTTGAATAATCTAAAAAATAATGAATTCTAATAAAAAAATATTTTCTGTTGAAACCTGATAATTGCAGTAATTGCACCATTCCTTTGCTCCTAATCGAGTCGTCTTTTTGATTTTTAGTATTATTTTTCATTTAAGAAGGATATTGCTAATTTATCAGCGAAATTACAGTGTTATATCAAATCGTAAGTAATATATGACTTGTTTATTCTTTTTATATTCCAGGAATTATTAGGATAAAGAACGACGTTTAATGAAAACACGTGTAAATTTAAAACATCCAGGAAAGTTTAGTTTGCAAACTGCTCAAGTTCTGATCTTATTTTTGTGACGCGTGAATCACTTATGTGGCGCCAAACGAAGTCTTCTCTTATCTTTTTGTGTCACACTCTGCATTTCCTCTGTGGATGAATAACTATTTTTTGGTCCTTTTATCGAATCTATACGCGAATGAAGCACGTCTTCCAGCTCAAGCATTTTATATTTTTGCGGTGTTAAAGGGGAAGAAGATATATTCTTGAAGAAAAAAAAATTTCTTCTCTCCCTGCAGTTCTATTTTTTCCCACGGAACAGCTGTTCCACGGTGAAGTTCATTCTACATTCTTCGATGGATAATGTTCAAGTTGAATTCACCGTGGGGGTTTAATTATTCAGAAGACATCGATTTTTTCCCCCCCGATTTTCCCATAATTCTCTACTTATTTTTTTATTTTTTCCAGTTCTTCAAGTTTTGATTACAACCTGGAAGGGTAAAAATTATGGAAATAAATATGTCAATATGGAAGAGGTCGAAATATATCAGACATGTATATTGTATATTATTTTTATATATCTGGATCAAAATGTTTTAGAAAATATTGATTGAGAGGTGAAACGGCAAACTGCTTCAAATCAATATTTGATTACTTACCAGTTTTTACTCAGAATCTCGAAATCTAAGAAAGATAATTAAATTTCCGATATGATCTTTATTGTAAAGCTAATTAACAGGTATAAAAGTGCTTATTACTAAAATTTCGCTGTCTCCTTTACTTTCGGTAATATTTCCAACAAACTTATCGATAAATTGTAATTCATTTTATTTCTTTAAAACACTTCGTAACATATATGTCCCATATACAATTCATATAACTAGGTTAATTTACTTAAATTATCCAGATGTGGAAATAAAACCATTAAGTGCCTAATTTACCTCTGATTTCTCAGAATTTCTGGTTTTTTATTATTTTTCTTTGAAATTTACTCGGCGCTCATTCTAATTTTTTTGGGATTTTCTATTTGCAATATTTCATATTCCAAATTTTTTCAATTTTTCAGGATTAAATTTATACTACGACATTGGAAATAATGATGGCCATTATCGATTATCGATTCAATACATATTTGTGTATACATGTTTCATGGACTGCTGTCTACAAAAACATCCGTAATTTTGATTTTCTGATATGGCTACGCTCCACTCACCTAAATGAATAAAAAACGTTTGATATTCCTCACGCAATGTAAAAACAGCTTAAGTTGAGACGCGTTCTCCGAGGGTGTAGGCGCCGCAGTAAAAACTTTCTCGCAAAAACGAGAAGAAAAAGTAAAAAAAAAAGAAAAAAAGGTGGATAAAACGGTGAAAAGCAAATAGAAGTAAAGTCAAGGGCCCGCAAAGTGGATTTTTCTTTTTCACCGAAACGTATCAACCCCCTTTTCTCCGAGGGGAAGATAAATTCTATTGAAGACAAAAGAAATATACCGCAATAATGCACCCCCACTGGGGATATTTTGCAGGAAGAGAGGCGGAAAAGTAGACGTTTCTCATATCGTAAATGTCTATTGGGAGCCATTGGGTAACAATGCATCGTGAGGAATACGTAAGAAATAGGTATGTAATGGTAAATGCAGGGGGAGAGGGTTGCTAGGGCGATGCAGTGACCCCCGTGGATATGGGGATTGAGGGTTGAACTACCCCGAAAAACCATAGGATAAATATCGAGATCTCACCCCCTCGCCCTCCTCCCTCCTCCCGCCACCCCCTAACGTACACCCACATGTAAGAATTCTCGTAATTTCCCAGTGTGAAAGTAGAAATAAGGAGAGGGGGCTGGGACCCCTTGCGTATGTATCGATCGTTGTTTTTGCGTGAAGAGGGGGATCACAGAACGGAAACTACTGGGTGCAACCCCCTTGGACTGACACGCGCCACGACCTTCCTATTTCTAGTCCCCCCACGAAATATCGATCAGTGTACTTTGCCTTTTTCCGGGGCTCATAGCAAACAGATAGAGGGCTCCATTCTGAGTTATGCCTCTTTTAAAATATTCCGTTTGTTATTATTTTTTGTACGAACATTTATGAACAATTGGAGGTCAATTGGCAAGTATGATTATTTGTAAATATCCTAGTCGCAGGAATACTGTATTTTGAAAGGATTAATAAGGTACTTCATATTTTTACCGAACATTCGCTTTTCCAGTGTTTCAGGTTTTTTTATTTGAATATTTGTGAATAATTAATGCCTAATTTGGATGTATAATTGGTAGTATAGGTTAATGATAGGAGGTGAACTGTTTAGAAGCATTTTTATAGTGGAAAATAATATTAAGCATTCATATTTTATATTTTAATTATTTCTAGTTTTATATATCTGGTACATACATAGTTATTTGATTTTTTAATTATATGATGTTGAATTTAATTTTCATTAAAGAGGGTTTCTAATTTCTTATTAATCTTGAAAGTTCAAAAAAATTTGTCTTTCCTTTTAGATTATGATCGCTTTTTGAGGAAAGCTTGAATTTTTAATATTTTTTACTCTAGACTCTGAGTTGTTCGCAGTAGCTGTCTGATTTGCGACAATTTTCAATAATTTACATCATCTTATGGAACAAAACTGAATTATTACGAAATTGTAATTGAAAAAAATGAGTTAATCAAGTGTTTAAAACACCGCATCTGTTTTTAGAATTTAATGCAGTGTGTTCCAAGACTTTGCTAGAAAATAAAAGATCACGTGAAGAAGTAATTATGCGGTTGCAAGTGCATCAAATATGCATTTAAAACTGAAAACACCTAAATAGATTCTCTTACACAACTTCATTCATCAGAAAACCTATTTTCCCACTTTGCAGTGTTTCATTTATCGTATGAATTGGAATCCATGAATAATTTAAACTTGTTCCTAAAATGGCAGGAGAATATATTCCTCTAAAAAAAAGGCCCAATCTTGATTCGATTTTTATCTCCAAAGAATTCTGAGGAGTAACTAATATAATACATTTACATAGCTTTCGTTATGCAACTGGATTCTCCAGAAAATGTATTTTGCCGACAGCAGTAATGGATTTGCCGGGATAAATGTATTTCTAACGAGTCTCATTAAATCCTTAACGAGCGCTGAATATTAGAAAAATAGTTAATTGCATCTTGAATGCAGAGACACGATTTGCCACTCTGATTGAGTTGAGAGTGCTGATGAAGGTGTCTGGGAAAATAGAAAATATAAATGAGGAAAGTCAAAATGGGAGGTATTGAAAGTGTTGGGAGTAGGAGACACTTGGAGATGGTTCTGGTTCACGGTCAAACGTGCGTGCGGCCCCTGACAGTCTGGGCGTCGGGACGCCCGGCGCCACGTCTGCGCGAACCCCTGGCATATTACCCTCGCTCGTAAAATATCCGTGGAAACTCGGGTGGTTCATTTACCTTATCGGTGAAACACCACCCCTCTCCGACCCTTCCGCTCGAAATTCTCGTACTTTTTTTTCTCAAACTACCCGCATCACGGAAAACGGTACATAAGCGATACATAAACATAATTTAATGGCGATTGCGATTAAAAAAGAAAAGCTTATCGTACTTGCAGTACGCCTGCAAGTATAAAATTGAAAAATCT
>NW_011887800.1:346787-348572 GCF_000806365.1 Fopius arisanus | reverse complement strand
ACATTTGTTGACTTGAAAATTCAACTCGATTGCATTCCAATCCTGAAAACTGTTAAAAAGTAAAAATTATGTGAAATATCAGAAAACCCGAAAGTATCCGAAACCATTTTTACCGTAATTGCCATTGATTTGATATAAAAAAGATGAGAAGCGGAACCACAAATTGAAAAGACAATAATCCCCACGAGGTTCAACAGTTTCAACTCACAAACCCATCGCCTATACATCACGAACTCCAATAAAAACCTCTAACCCTCAATATAACTTGAGAACAATGGGAAACAGCAGCGTAATTCCCTTTTTTTTTTCGTACGTGATACTGTGGTGGGGTTTATGGGTGTTGGAGTGCTGTCTTCGTACCGCAAATGCCAGGGTGATACCTCATGGAAACGTCAGTTGTTCCAAAAGGGGTGCCAAATGAATATCTGCTAGTCCATTAAAGACCCTCTAATTATTCATATCCATGAAATAACGAGTAAAATATTACTCATAATTTCACATATATTGATCTTCGCTAATAAACTAGCGCCACCCTTGTTGCGCTAGTTGCTCCAACATTGGGTAACCCTGGGCCAACCTTCGGTCAACATTGTACCAACATTGAGTCAACATTGAGGCAACGTTGTACCAATACTGCATGAACATTACCGCCGCAGTACATTTCGGTTTACAATCGGATTTTTTGACTTTTTGAGTCATATTGCGGTAATAAAACATAAAAAATGAGAAATTTAAATTTGGTCGATTACAATGCTTCGATTAAATTCTGAAGGAACACGTTCATTTGGCCTCCAGCATTCGTTCCTGCGCAAAAAATCATGGGATTATTGATACATTCCAAGGAAGAAATCTGAAATCACTGATCGATCTAAAAATAGTGGGGAATCAGCCTCAAGAGAATTATAATGTCATCGAAAAGTCTATGTCTCTCATAAATCAAAAACTATTATGAGCCATAAATTCATTATGCATATGCAAGTTACTTATTGTATTCCCTCACCTCTATTTTTCAGTGGATAAACAGCATGAGATCATGGGTTATAGCTTTCTTTGATTGCTATTGGAAGGGAATTCTTGACAGTACCAATCGACAATTGAATGCACACCTACATTTTCCAAGGTACGCGCTTGCATCATTACCATCGAAACTATTCTGCCATTCAATTTTCAATTGCTGTCAGTTCGTTCCGGTCATTTTCTCGTTTTTTTTCCTTTTGTTTTCCTCGTGTGCACACTGTTTTCCAGCAATTACTTATTTAAATGAACCTGATACTGTACCTGATTCATCAGTCGCTCGGTAATGGGCGACTGTCGATTGGTCCTCATTTTTTTTACACAATGCTGGATCATCGATTACGTATTGAAATATGTGACTCGCTCCTTACTTCAGGACAATTTATTCTCCAGTATGTTTCATATACCGGTGATCATTTTTAAATCTGTGGGTGACTTGTGATCAGGTGGAAATACATCAAGAAATAATGTAAATGGCGTTAAATCGTTAATGAGATAGTGTATTGTGCTCGAGGGAAAGATTGAGTAATCGAAGATTTTTTTTTCTCAGCTTTACAGCGATGAATGGACTTAAATGACTGTTGCTTATCTTTTTGATGGAACGAAGAAATTTGAATAGATTGCGTGGAGCCAAAAGAAATACTTAAGACTTATCGCAAATACTAAAATCGCCTTCAATTGTTAACAAAATCACATATTCGTGTTTTTCAAAAATCAATTTGTCTGATTGAATACTTCTCAT
This sequence comes from Fopius arisanus, assembly GCF_000806365.1. Taxonomy (NCBI): domain Eukaryota; kingdom Metazoa; phylum Arthropoda; class Insecta; order Hymenoptera; family Braconidae; genus Fopius; species Fopius arisanus. Next base: position 346,816 of record NW_011887800.1, on the reverse strand, counting down.
TTTTCTAAACATTTTTAACTCCATTCATT
>NW_011887800.1:305117-345532 GCF_000806365.1 Fopius arisanus | reverse complement strand
CTAAAATATTGCATTGATTTTGTACTCAAAAGATCTACAAATCAATGAAATACTCAATTTTTCATATTCCTCTGACAATCCAATGAAATCTCCATATTTTGATTTCACTCCCTTTCCAAAATCATAACAAAAATTGCGAAAACTGGAATTTTATAACCGTTTTCCCTCTAAATCTTGGTGAATGTCAGTCGTAACAATTACTGTCATACTTTCCCCGGAATTCAAAAGAATTTCAAAAGCATTGCGATAAAATGCCAATAAAGGTGGAGCCCCCGACAAAACTATAAATCCACCAATTACAAAATCTCATTGGTTGTGTTATAATAGTAACTCGACGTTTATTGGCTGAAATACAACGGTGAAGCCAAGCTGATCCTCTTAGTCATCGCGCCGAATTTGGAGGATTGGTCTGTTGCCAATTCGCAAAAACCCCACGAAGGGTTGCACTCTCGAGACCTCTTTAACCTCTTACCCCCCTCGTGTCCCCCTTTTTTTCAATACCATCAGCATTATCCTCACTCGGAGAAGACGAGAATCCAAAAAATAAAAATAAAAAAGTGCCTAAAGAAATCCTGTCTTGGCGTGAAGAAAGAGAAGGCATGTCCTCTTTGCCTCGGGTGGAATAAAACGACAAGTCGAGTTGAGCAACATTATCCAGTGTTTACGAGCCAAGCTCGAAGGTTTCGTTGCCAGTTGAAAAAAGGGTCAGTGAGCCAGGGACACGGATGCAAATCCTCCCTGGATTTATTTTTTTAAGGACATTGTCATCTGATATGATTTCTCCATTTGCATCTCTTTCTTCTCAAGGTAGTCGCACGGAAAAAGAATTACAGACCGACTTATGTAAAAGATATATGTAACAAATGATAGCACATATATCTCGGCCAAAATTCCATAATTCAAGTCTATTTCAAATATATGTAATTGCACATTTGAAAATCTAATGTGAATATACCTCATTGTATATGTGGAATAGATGTTGATTATTTATTATATTTATGGCTCATATATCGGCGAAAATAACGGAAATATATTTCATGGAATATTGTAGATTCATGTGAAATAATTTCATATATGACGCATATGTTTTGTGTTTTTATTTCTCGGAATTGAAGGAAGATAGCGATATTATTGTATATACATTTTTTATAGAAAATCACAAGAGCTACAAAAAAGGTATCTATGAAAATATTATTTTTTCCCTTTAATTCTGGGATATTAACTGAAAACTGACGGCGAAAAAAATACGCTTGTCCTAGTTTACAACTTCGCCGCAGATTTTACATTGCGCAATGTTTCCAGTAAATTTATAGGCTATTTCCAGGAAAATTGCATGATACACTCTTCAAAATTTTTGACAGAAGTTGGCGCATTCCGGAAATTATTGCGTTGCATTACCACTGAATTTTCAACGTATCTTGTCATTGGGAATTCAGAATTTCGTGGAAAAATTATATAAAACCGGGAATATTCGTTCTAGTTCTTTCTCAATACCAGAAAATTCTGGTGAATTCGATCTTTGGAATTTGAAGGCCGACGACATTGCTAATATTTTCAAAATTTTTATTTTTCATAATTAAAAATTCCCATGACTCTGTGAAATTTTTAAAAACAATCTACTCCTCTTTCGAAATCTTACGGCTTTTACTGAAAAATAGCTGAGTGAAGTATTAATTTTTATGCTGTAGTAAAAAAAAAAAGACAGACCCGAAGGAAAACGCACTCCAAGTGCCTGCGTAACTGCAGAATCCACTTGTCGACTCGGTGGAGGTGTGAGTTTTTGCTTTTGCAAATGCAGAATGAAGTGCAGGCAAAGCTGAGAAGCCGGACGACGAAAGACTCTCATGAACTCATTCATTTCCCGATGAAAAAAGCCCCATTGACATGAAAAATGTAAATATCATGCAAATTGTTAATTTTATTTATTATTCAATTAAATCCAGAATGTAAGTGGAAAGAAATAGCCTTTCCATCCAATTTTGGGGGGTCTTGGGTATTCTTTTGAGATGTAAATGAGACATTTCTTTTTATTGGACAAAACGAGCCGACGGAGGATGGGGGTGGCTGAATACCAGGGGCTTTTGAAGAGCCACCGATGGAATCGGTCACTGACCCCAACATTTTTAAATCGTCGGTCCCTTTTTTACTTTCCCGTATGGTGGAGTAGAACCCCCAGTGAATCCAGCTGTGGTCGCGTGCTGACCCCTATTCCCACTGTGTCCGGGCCTCAAAGGGCCGGGGGCACATTGTCTTTCATCATTACAAGCAAATCCACCGAATCCTCTCCGTAATAATTCGGTAAATATCCGCTGTCTATCTCAGTTACAAAAAATGGAAACCACTCAGAGAAGCTATTGTCATAGTCTCAATCGTATCGGAGCGAACCATTATCATCTAGGAATGCCTACACGCCCGGTTGAAATTATAAATGAACCGAGCTGCTCATGTGGAGCTGCCTTCCAAGATTTTTACACTATATAGGGTAAATGGACGGATTTTACAATTTATTTAACATCTTGATTGATTTGAGCGAAAAGATTCTGCAGACGTTTTTTTCGGATTCAACTTCAATTTTGTGTAAAAAGGTTTAATAAAAAAACTTTCCGAGAGAATACCATATCTTCATATTCGACATGATTTTGAGTAATTTTTGATTTTTTTCAGGTAAATTCCACTTAAAAATTGCTTTTGAAAAAGATAAAAAATTGGTCTGCACATGTTGGTCTCAGATGATTCAAAATCGTCTGAAACGTGGAGATATCGTATTCCCTCAGGAAGTGTTTATAAGACCTTTCTGCACAAGATTGAAGGCGAATCCGAAAAAGTGTCTGTACGGCGTTTTGCTCGACTCAAGCGATTCCATTAAATTCCCCACGCAGAAAATTTAATACAACTCCGTTATAAATCCGTATATAAGGCAAGTTTCCAGTTCTACTTTCTAAAAAAATTAAAAAAGCCAAAATCCCCCGATAAGAATATCTCAATGTCATATCGGAATGAATCTTCCTTCTCGCCCCAAATATGATGGATTCCCCGAAAAAGACAAAAGCATTAAACTTTTATCACCTCAGTTTACATATTTATGGGCAATCCCCACTATTTTTCGCGGCTCATTGGTGCGAGGGAACGCAAATTCATGGTTACACATGCACTATGGCCCCCTCTCATCCTGAAGTTAGTATGTGAAGTGAAGAGAAAAGAGAAGAGGAGTCCCCCTAGTAGTTTTACAACCGAGACCGAGGAGTTGTGAAAGTGAAACGGAAGGGGCGAAATAGCCGACGGGGGTCAGAGTATTGATTTTAGGAGTCCCTCGCCTTCGTTAAACCGAAAAACGAGGAAGAAGTTGAGAGAATGGCACACGCGAACTAGTGCGTGAGTTGTTTCCACTCTTTGTCTCCCATTTGCTCACTTTGGTGAATTACTCGGGCGGGAGATTTGACTTGCTCAATACCACTAAGGGACGAGAACGAGGGAATCAAGATGAAGGAGACATTTCTGCGGTAACCACTCCTAACCCGCAACATCTCATATATATTCATTCCATTTTTTATACGTCAAAGACGGAAATACTCCACACAAAACACTGCGAAAAGAAAACTTAAGGACAGGGTGGACTATCTATCAAATGTCGACTTTTGTTTAAATTTTATCTTTTTAGCCTAAAATACATTAAGATTTGGGATCAATTTTGCGTTGCGAGAAGCACTTGAATGGACAGGAAAAAATAATGAAAAAAGAAAGGAAAAGTTATTGAAGGGCGCTAAAGATCGATATTATTTAAAAGGGATTTATCAAGTTTGATAAAAAATAATAAAAAATACATAGCTTACTATTGTATGTACCTGTCACTCAATCTTCTTACGGGCAATGGTAAGCTGCGTATTTTTTATTATTTTTTTGTAAACTTGGTAGATCCCTTTTAAACAATATCGCTCTTTGGCGCCCTTTAATAATTTTTTCTCGTTTTTTTCATTGTTTTGTTAAAACCATTCGAGTAGTTCACGCAACACAAATTTAAATCAAGTATATTATATAGTTGATCCTAGTATATTCGATTGTCGATTAATATCAATGAAAAATAAATTATTTTCTCACGATTCTAGTAACAATTATCAAGATACTAAGATCGAGGATAAAGTATAGTTGCTCCAAGTATTTTTTTTTGTGTACGTGTACTTTACACAATCTTATGCAGATTTTATGCATAACAATGCAGAGTTTTAGCAATATGAAAAAATGCTTTGGTCTGTATGTTATGATCAATTAATGTAGGAATTATGCATAGTAGTGGATACTTTTTCATTACCTGAGCATAAACATTGCCATTTTGTTACATGCCCATCCTCTCGACAAAGATCTGCATAAAGCAATAAAATCGCAGTGCTACTGAACATTTTTGCGGGGATTCCACTGATTTCTCCGAAATTCATTTATCAATATTTCACTATGTATCAAATATGCCGGAGCATTCCCATTTTTTGCGTAGGATGATTGAACCGAAAGATGTGCATAAAGCTTACACAAGATTGAGTAAAGTATTCTTAGTGTCTTTTTATAAAGACTGTAACGCTTGTTCTCAGCAATCTATTTCGCCATAAATAAGTTAAAAATAATTTTTATTCCATGTAACACATAAATATTATTCTAAAAAATTATTTAAATCCGCTGTTTGCTCCCCGTTCTAGATATTTGGATAAATTTTTCAAAATTGGAACTGCTGCATATGTTTAAATATATATTATGAAATAAAATTGAAAAAACTCGAGTTGTGGAAATAATAATTATTATGTGAATATAGTATTATTCAGCTCAGTATGTGGGCTGAAAATTTTTTTAGATTAAATGGTATTTAATTCTGCTCGTGCCCCAACTAGTGTCTGAACAATTGTCGCGTTAATTATCTAATGGAATTCTCGTTTCTAGTTGGGGTTAAAGGGGTGGAGAAGGCTGAGAGAGCTCGTGCAAATTAAATATACATTTTTTGCATTATCTTCGAGCTGTAAAACTCGTGAACGAATGGCTCCCTCTGGATAAAATGCTTCTATGGATATTTTGTTCTCGAGTTATGAGTTATAAATTAATTAAATTAGTGGAGGAAAAAAAAGAAACGTTACTCTCCCTTGATAAACTGCGTATAATCGCCTCGGGAGACAGATACCCGCGAGTAAAGTTACTGAAATTATGGTCTTCTCAGTTGGTGTGCATGTGTTATGAATACCCGTGAACGTTAAAATGTCTACGGTGGCCGGGGGAATTTACGATTTGCAGGCGAAAAGTCAAGGACTCATTCCAGAGTCCTCACCAACGCTGCATTCATTCTTCTTTAAATTTTTACAATGTTCAGATGAAACCAGTTGAAATATATAATCTCGGGTTGATGATGTCAAGGTGATGAATGATTCCTTCATTTTAGTCTTGTTTTCGTTACACTCAGAGAAGTTTTGATAGAAAACAGATCGCCCATTTCAATCAGACAAACCACATCGCAAATAGAAATCATTCCGTCTTACGGTCGAAAATTAAAAACCGAAATGAAAAGCCGAAAGTGCACCAAGTCTAAATAACAATATCATTACAACATTACCATTCCCGGAAATGTAATAAATCTTCTCTTAAAAAACAATTGTAACGATTTTTGTCAGCAATCTATTCCGCATTGAATAAAATAGAAATAAGTAATTCTCAAAATTAAATCTAATTTTTACGTTATCAAACGTACGATCTTATTAAAAAATTTTCAGCAATTTATTTAAAGCGTGGTATAATTATTATTATATAACAAATAATTTTCAGCATTTTCCCCATTTCTTTGCAGTTCCATCCGCACTCAATTCGAATGAAAATTTTCCTTACAATGATTTATCAATTATTAATACTCTTCAATCATCAGTGTTACTCGGAATTAATTACAACTATCCAAGTGATGATAATTTCTAACGCAATACCTGAAAACAGTAAATAAGTTTAATAGTGATTTCAACCTGATTGGCATAAGAACAATGTCCTTCACTAAAGAACAAATATTTTCATTAATATTTATTTGCAATCGGGAAAGTCTTCTTATCTCTTTACCACACGTTAGATGACTTTAATATTCTTCACCAGCGATGGCACAACTTTGAGTCATACGACGGTTCTCTTTGAAGTGCAATCTTACGCAATAGCCGCAGCTACTCACTGACTTAATATATGTTGTGTATTACCCTCGAATGGTGACCGAGTTTCAAGACCATTTTTTCCCCCTCATCACAGATAAATATAAAGTAGTTAAGACTACTTATGATCTTTAATAATAAACCCCTGGATTAATGATATTTTCCTGGTTAATTGAGAATTCGGTGGGAGGGATGAGGGGGAATTTTTCGAGGGATTTCGAGGAAGGGAGCTGGCACGAGTATTTAGGCCGTTGCGAACCTCTCAGAAAACGATATGTTGGCTTGCCAGGGAAGTATTCCATTCTGCGAACATCGTGAATATTCCAACACGAATGCCCACTCACCGTGTATAACACATATCTCAGAATGTCGATATAAACCGAGAAGAATGTCAATCTATAAAGCACAACACGGAATTGAAGCGACTCATGCGCCGCGAGAATAGCTTCCGTCGCTTGAGCTAATTGAAGCTGTCAACGATTTATAGGATCATGAAGAAAGTTAATGAGGGCTCATGGCACTCGAGCAACTAATATTACTCAATCAAGGGGTTATGTGCCGTTGGATGGAATCATTTATTGAAAACTAAATCAATGAAGCCTCACGGAAAAATATATCTTCTCATAATTGTATGTGACGTATGGCATTTTTTGTTGTAAATATATTTTTTTTAATCATTCACATTAATTGAGATTGTCGGATCGAAGGTAATTAGGTACATTAATTGATTTAAAACTCGATTTTTTAAATTTATAGTTGATGAAGAGGTGAATGGACGTTATGCGATAATTCGTTTCATGTTTCTTGGTCTGTTTTATTTTAGCTCAATTTTGTTTTATTCATTTGGTTAGAGTAATTTCTTTTAGCAGAAATTAGTTTTTCTAGTATAATCAAATATAGATTTGTTAATGAGGACATTAACAAATTAACAAACATTGTTGGAAAATTACATTTGGAATATTTAATTATTCTTGATTTGAATATTTAATCAATTTTCAAACACTAATTTCCCGGAGTTTAAAATCTATTAAGATTTCAATCGATTAAAATTTTCATTATGACCATAAAAATCCAATCTTTCATTAAAACGTCAATTATAATTTAATATGAAAAACCTAATCGTCTTGAATTATCATGATAAATAAGAAAGTCATTGTCCGTTGTTAATCAAAATTGATTTCCGATCCAAATAATTTAGAATTCAAACAAAAAAAAAATTAATTTTGCCAAGAATATGTTCTTCCCACCAGTAAATCTGGCGATCACTGTGTAATTACTCCGATAAGACTAATACCAATTATATTTTCTTGTGGCTAGTAAATATTCTTGGCTATAGAAAATTTTTTTCTCCAGTGTCCAGTAGAAAAAATAAAAATTTCGACGAACGTAGTCTATTCAGCCCGAGGAAGATTATATTCGGCGTTCTGGAGTTGGTGAGACACTCCGGGGACTAGACCGACAGATCATCAAGTGGGCGAGGCCCCTTTTTCACCCACGCAATAACAAACCGGTGGAAAATCATCTCCACAGAATATTTCCGAGTCGTCATTCCCCCGTGACGTAGATGAAAATCGCGGGCGAACCTGTTGACGATTTTTTCTCCATAACAACCAGATACTTTTGGGGACACAGTTAAATGCTGGATATAGAATGGCCGAGCAATTCTCAACTTTCCAGTTGCGATTTACGCCCACCGGATCGAGAGCTCGACAAACACTCGCGATCGAAAAAAAAAATTTTTTCCCATCTCGTCGGGTGAAACCCGTGGCAAATCACATCAATTGATGGAATCAGTCTCAATGCGAACATTGAAAACTCGAGTGATATTCGTTTTGGCTGAGAGAAGGGGCATATCCGCATTGACCAGAACTTGTCGACGCATTAGCATTTTGCACGGGAAAGTCGCCACCTGGGACAGCTCCATTGCACAACTATAAAATCAACAGAAACTCCCGTCACTGGACCCGACATTACGCAAATGCTAATCTAATCTCTGCAAATGTTTTCCCCCCTTTTCGTCACCGAGAGAAAAAAATTATTTGGAAAAATATCTTCCGATTTTATGAATCGGCACAACCATTGGATTGCGGCTCAACCCGATAACGAACAAACATACCTGTTATTCTGAAACTTTCTCAGAATCGATCTCCAGAATCATAAACAGGTTTGATAAGAAAAAATCTATAAATTGAACTGCCGCAAATGCAATTTCGATAAAAAATGATTGTCACAATATAATTCGTGCGTCACGAAGAAGAAAATTAGTGGAATCGTTGGGACATTGTGTATAATCGTCACTAGAGATAAGATGTATTAAAAACATCATTAATCTCGTAAAAATTCTGAGTAATCCGAGTGAAAAAAAAAACCCGAGGAAAAAAATGCGGTCTCAGGGATGCACGCAAAATAATGGCGGTCTTATGCGAGTACACGTGGAGGAGCGGACGTGAGTCATAAATGGGCTTCTCTTGGGTCTGACGTGGTGGGTATTATCTACGTAACCGCGAAAGAGACGCGAATCCGCATCACGTGGAAAACCGAGAGAAAAAGAGAATCCGGAGCTCACGCGATCTAACGAGTGACGACACACTTGGCAATATGTATGACGTATGCTATGTGACTCCATTCCACGAACAAAACAATTACCCTATGTAATTATTTCATCGCATTTCCCCTGAAATTCTTTGCCACCCATAAATCATTGGGGAATTTCCGTCAATTTAACATTAAAATACCATTTTTTCGTCAAGTCATTCATTAATTTATTTATTCAATGTCATGCATTAATTTATTTATTCATGTGATTAATTAATTCTCATCTAATTAATAATAGATCGATTCATTTATCATTAGTTATTGATCATTTCAATTTTTACATGAAAATTATTAAATTTTTATGTAAATTGAATGAAAATTATTAAAGCTTTTGTTAAAGAGAAAATTATTTTATAATTATTAATTATTAAAATAAAATTATTAAATTTCATGTAAAACGAAAATTATTAAAGCGTAGAGTTTTTTTCTTATAGATAAAATTCTTTCGTTTTATCGATACGTTAATTAGATATTTATTAGAATGAAATCTATTTCTCATCAGATTCTCAACAGTCAGAATATTTCTTATCAATTAGAAAAAAACGTTTTTGAAACAAAAAATGAATTGTTTACAAATTGTTGGTGACGTGAGGTTGTAACCCGCGAAAATCGCGATCATTTGATTAGTTGAATGTGCAGGCATGTAGTTCCAAAAACGAATTCAGTAAATAATTGGTGAATGTTTGAAATAAATCAACTAGAGAATTCCACAATTCTGAATAATAATATAATTACAGTATATCTTTCAGATGAAAAAGGATTGAACCGGTAAACTCCACCGAAGTCCTTGACCATTTTGAAGAATCTGATAGACGTCAACTCCCAAAAAGTCAATAAAATTCCGCTATATCATCGTCTCAAGTATTTCCAAAAGAACTCCTTATCCCGCGTATTTTCGTCAGAAACCCCGAGTGATTGGGCCTAATCCACAAATATTGAATCGGCGAGATATTTATCAGCGGATGGGAGTGAATTTTTTTTTTCATGTCTGTTATCAACCCGAGGCACGCCAGTCTCTTGATAAGTCTGTCGACTGTCTCTTTTCCCAATCAGTGTCTCTTTATTTCTCTCGATGATTACCCTGAAGGCCGTAGGGTACGAAAATATGTTTACGCGATTACCTCGAGACACCGAGGAAGCAACGCATTGTTTTTATCGAGATTTAATCATGTAAGAATCGATAATGAAGTATTACACGGTACACGAGTTTATAATTAAATTCATTGAGTCGCAATTCTCATTGTACTCATTCCCCTTAATACCTGGAAATGTTTTTACTACGAGATGTCAATCGATGACGCATCAATCATCATTCATTTCCATCTGAGTGGATAAAAAGGGAGGGGTTTATTCCGATTTTAATTAAGTCATTGTGGAATTAATATCTCGTGCATTCTTTTTTTTTTTGCGTGTCGCATGTGACTCACTCTAATAACGCATGAAACACTCGAAGATATCGCGATTTCTCGTCCGGAAGATCGACGTCCGTTGGTGCCTGGTTTTTTTTTTTTTACTGAAATCGATCCCCTACCCAGTGGCAAGATTGTGACTCACGCGTCTCACAAAAGGCGATAAGAAATCGCGAAATGAATTTACGGGAATTTCATGAAAAGAGAGAAACGCACACAAAGATACAGGAGTCATCCTAGTTTTTTTTTTTTTTTTTAATGAAACTACGGGGAGGAGGTGAATGAAGATTTTCGTGGAAGTTCTTGGAGGTTTGTGAATGAACGGTTCTCGGAACGAGAGTCTCACACCTGTAAAAGAAAGACGAATTAATGACCAATGATGTGAGTCATCGTTTTTTACTGACGCGGATATAAATATTCCGGGAGATATTTTCACATGAATTTATATGAATTTTAATTAATGACTCCTGTGGATCCAACGAGTTGACGCGAATATTTCTGTCGAATCAAATTGAATTTTATGTATTAAATAGTTTGTTCATTTCCCGGAAGTGTGATAAGACCTGGATGTATCTGGGGAATCCCCAGTGAATCCCGAGGTTTGGAAAAAACTTGGAAGAGATAAAGTGAAATGTCAACTTTTTGAATATGGAAATATTGGAATGATGGGATAAAGTATTGATAGATTATCTCTGAAACACCAGTTCAAGAGCAGAAGAATTTATTAATTGTCGAACGATTAATTTTCGCAGATTTCTGACGAAAATTCAGATCAACTTGCGCTCTGCATCTGAAATATGATTTTTTGAATTTTTAATTAATGATTTCTTATAAAAAACATTCGCGATTAATTCAATTTTTTTTCTCAAAAATTAATAATGGATATTCCACAAGTATCCAAGGTTTCATGACTTTGACTGCATTTTCTCCTTTATTTTTACATTTTTCCATGAGTTTTTCGTGGCTCCCATAAACCCACAATTAAATTACCTATTCTCAAAACGTTATAAAAAATTAAAAAAATTGAATTACCCATAATATTTTTCAATAATTCAACCATTTCACCTTAAAAACGAAAAAATCAAAAGAAAAATTGCAGCCAACGTTACTGTTTAATATTTTAAGAACAGGACAACAGTAGAAAAAGATTTCAAAGCTTTTGCTCATGCATAAGATAAAATTAAGGATTTTATTTTTTCATTTCAGGTTTATTTCAAGGATTGATACCTGTTACATTCTTCCTACCTTATCGACCAGTCGACAAGGTAGGGAAAATACTGATCTTACCGATTCCCCACTTAACCCCACACACAAACAATAAGTTCATGATTTTTTAATATTATTCCCCTTCTCCTAGGCTACCTGAAACTTATCAAATAATTACTTCATGAATCCACCAGTGTATCAAAAAATATTTATAACATCGGCTGCATTTTTCAGAAAAGAAGGCTAACATCCGAGTAGAGACTTAAAATGAAAAAAAATGAATGAAATTTTCATAACCCGACTCCACTCTGACATGAAGCAATTCCATGAAGACTCTACGAGGAGAGTCCAAGGGAGATATCTTTTTCAATTCAACTTTAATCAATCGAGTGATTTTTTCCTCTTGAACTGAGGGACGGAGTACTGTGCATTGAGGTCATATGCAACAGGTGGTAACAGGTAGAATAGGGGGATGACTGGTGGGTGAGTCATGGGGTTGCTCCAGGAATGCCAAACGTCTCCTCATGCCAAAACCCCACTACCTTGTCAACTTGGTAAGCACTTTCGCGCCAGTTTACTCCTCACCTCCTCCCTTTCCCCAAGAACCTATATACCTGTCTGCAGATGACTCACCGGGCTACACACACCAGCATTTCTTCACGGCAAAATAATGCCCGCTTGTTTATTCACCGGGGAATGAATTCTAGAGGTACCTTACACTATCATCGATCCCATGGAAGTATGTAGGTGAACTCCACTCTGGAAATTATACTTGAAATTCTAATTTGAACTCATGCTTCAATAATAATAAAAGTAATATTAATAATAACAATAAAAATGATAATGATGATAATTATTTTTAACAGCCATAAAAAGCCATGAAATAATAAATAAAGAAATATTATAAGATCTTAATATTTCTGAGGAAAGAAAAGTCCAGAAAATTTTTTATTTTGGAGAAAATTGAATCTCTTAATTTGAAGAAAGGCAATAGAAAAAATCACGCACTTCGCGATATTTTTCCTTATTATTAAAGTAGAAACACAAAAATGAAGTTCGCCCGAGTCGAAATATATCGAAACGCGCAGGACTAATTCCTCATTGATCAACTCGAACCGCCAAATTCAAATTCGGCGCACGAAGTGCGCAGTAGGTCTCTATATATGAAATGTTCGAGTCATTTTCTGACGAAATAATTGAATTCAGTAAAAGTAAATTCGTTCACCACTTGCAGTGTCATTTCTGATATACAGAGAGAGGGGTTTATTGGATTATATGACTCATTATTGAGAATATTTTACTCATTAAGATTATTGGTACAAAAACGAATCGGAGTGGAGAGCGCGGGAGTGTTAATATAAACATAAACAATGACTTCATAAGGAGAATGAACTGAGAGTTCTTTGCTAATAGATGATAATATTCTTTTGGTCTTTGTGACCGGTATTTAGTCTGCTCCAGCAGTCCGTAAAGTACAGACGTCACTTCCTCCTGTCATATTAATAATAAAATAAAGTAAAATTCAATTCACTGCGTTATTCTTATAATTATTTCTTGATTCATTTCCATTAGGGTTTATTATTTATTTTGATTTCAGTTAGTTGATTTTTCTTTCAGTGCGGGATTCTAGATCAATGATTGATGGGTCTTGAATAATCGAAAATCTTTCGGGGAATTCAGAATACTAGGGTCGCACCTTGCCACTGAGCTACCGTCGTCGGTCCAGTTTCTACTGTGAAGTAAACAAAGTGTTTGAATGAATGAATGAATGAATCGATATATCGAATCGAAGGATTTGTGGCACGTGAGCGCGCGCACGTTCTCATATTCTGGGAAAACTTATGCAATTGTGGTGCATGAGAGAATTGAACGAGAAATGTAAAAGAAGTAAGGATGTTAGGGGGGACGGTGGGTGGTGGGTGGTGGGCGGATGGGTGACCTTGGCTGTGGCACTGGCGTGACTCACAGTGAGACGCGAGGAGCGCGAACATTTCCCGCCCTCCACCTCGCGCACCTTCGCCGAGTGTGTGTGAGTGACGTGGAGGGAGTTTACCCGCAAATTTCTAGGAAGTCAACTTCAGGAAGTTGAGGAAATCGAATGTATGGACCTGTAATAGCGACGTTCATCATCCAGAAGGTTCCCGGAATTGGAGCTACTGTAGCTCGTAATTCCTGTGATTCATTCTCATATCAGGGGTTCCGGGGTGATTGCCAATGCGATTTACTCTGTGGAATTATTCTTGTGGTATAATTTTTCTGGAAAACCAGGGAAAAAAATTCACCGCTGACTTAACTCTGATATTATTCCATTAATTTCAATTTCAAAAAGTACAATCAATATTTACGTACGAACAATTTTCATGTTTATATGTTAATCTGGAGAAGGATTTTATTATAATAAAATATTTATTCAAGATTGAAAATATTCTTATTGCTTCTTAACAAATATGTAGTAAAACAAATAAATATACCCTTAATACCCGTAATTTAATTAATTGATACCCTTAATGACGGATATATAAAATCGAAACTGAGAAATAAATTATTTAATTCTATTATATGCATTTTTTTTATTATTGCAATAAAAAAATATGGAGTTTCGAAATTGAATGGATCCTCAGGTATATTTCTAAAATATACTAATCCCCAATTTTATTTCCTGCACATAAATGAAATTACAATCAATCTCCGATATTTCAATCAATTATTTTAAACAAATTTATGCAATTCAATATTTAGCCCTTACAAGTACACATCTATTGGGATGTGGTAAATTAGGATAAGTGCATTTTTATCAACGTCAGTTTTTAGTGAAGGGAGATAGCAATATTTTTGTTATTACATTTTTTGTGGAGAAAAGTGAGTCCCACAAAAAAGGGCATTACAAAAATATCAATATTTTCCTTTAATCTGGAGATGTGTGGGAATAATTAATCTGGAGAAAATGTGAACTTCTAGTTTAAGACTTCGCTACTGACATGTGTCAGCGACTATTTATTAATTTCATTTGTTAGTATGAAAAGGCGGTTTTTTTTAAATTTACCAAATTTTTTTCTCACTGCGTTAATTCCCTGGAGATTAAGGAAAAGGAGGCGATAGATTTCCCAGATAATTTTATGGAAATTTCAGGTGGAGAGAAGGTCGAACTGCCTGTAATACGAAACTATTGTAGAACCATAATGGATTGAAAGAATATTCGAATCGAAGCGTGAACAACTCAAATAGGAGAATCCCGATATTTTCCCCAACGTCATTTCACGGGGTCGCGTGTTTGCTCAGCAGATAACATCTAGAGTGTGGGCGGTATTAAAGACCAGTCCTTCACGAAACATCTTGGGAACCTGGAATAAGTATATCGCCAGGGGAATGCCTTTGTCAGACATTTCTTCCTCGCTGACTCTATGAAAAATAATAAAAAAAAAAGGGGGAGACGTTCGATCTCAGTGACAACAATAGATTTTCTCAAAGGGAGATATGGCTTTGTAGAATAAACGAGACTCCTCTGACTATTGAAATGGTGATGACCATGTAAACTCCCCGAATCACACCTGCGTAAAATTCAACTGAGGAATTGTGTCACAGGTTTACAGGTCCCACATTGAGGCTCAATCAACTCAATTCAAAAATAACAAACGATTTTTATCACCAGAAGCCCAATGATTCGTTCCCATTTTCACCAGTTTAAACAAATTGGTACTTCAATCGGTTGACAGAATATTGTATTACAAACGAGTTCAGTGTGTGATGTCTTGCCAAAATGTGTTTGTAGATTTTCCGAGAAGTCACTACGAAGACGAGCCAAAAATCGTTAAAATTTATTCTCGGTCGATCAGCATCGCGGTGTAAATGTGTGCAATGAACCGTATGCGTTGTTTGTTTCGTCCACATTATACTATTTATAATTATTAACAATGATATCAAATAGAATTATAACAACAAAATTCCATTAGTCCCTAGTATTCTCTTGATAACTCAATCCCAAACCATTAATCACAATTCTTCAAAACGTCAGAAGTTCACTTAATTCGTTATGAATGAAAAAGAAATCTCGGTCAATATATCGTAATTGTTAATCATTCCTTGTACGATGCACCCCTGGCCCCAATCGCACCGATTTGGCGCCAGCACGTGCATGATTCAACTATTATCGCAATTACCCCATAAATCCCGCAATCTCCCCGAGACAATTTTCACAATTCACCGAAAAAAAAAAAACAGTGCAAAAATATTTAATTAAGAAACACGATGATAAGCTGAATTCCTAGAAGTGCGGATATCGTGTCAAATCGCTCGATGTCTATCAATTTCGAGGTAAATCGATACCATGGTTTTTAATAAGAGGAAGCGATCGAATTGCAAACTCCATCGACCTCGCGGATTCTTCGACAAGTCATATAAAATCCCGAGTCCTAGGTTGCGGCATCTGTCACATTAAAAATTCATCAGAAACACTCAAAACCAATCGACAACTATTCGATCTTTCGATTTCTTTTTTATCAACCGATGGCAAACGATTCTGCAGACGCTAATGCATCGATGACTCGAATGCACCAGTGATGAATACAGAAGGATTCCCTGAATTTCAAACGAGAAAGAGAACAAGGAGAGAAAAATCCGATGAAAGTGCGAGACGAATCATTTAAATTGTAAATAAAAAACGGATCATTTTATAGGATTCTTACCGGTGAACTTTCTTTTTTCGTGCGTCATAGTCCCACCCACGATTTCCAGGAGAACCGGATACGAGAGGACCCGAATGATGACAAATTTGAAAGATCGATTTTATTTAATCGAAGATTCGCTGCAGAGCTGTAGTACATCGAGGTCAAACTTTGAGATCTTTACGGTTCACCGGTTCCATCCTATTGTTAAACAATCCTGATGAGCAGTAAAATTATAAATATTAAATACTTCGGGTGTCCGTTCAATTTTAGATATAAATAATTTATTCAAAATTTCGTGGGCTAATTATTTTTTCCAACTATTTGAATTCAGGGCCTAAATTTTGAAATGTTCAATTATGACTTTTATAATTAATTAAAATCCAAAATATTTGAGTTGTCTTGTTCATTTAGTCTACCTCGGGAGAGATTGACCACAGGAGAGACTAAATGAGAGACTAAATGATTCGATTTGGTAATGTATTATGATAGTCTCATAAAAACAGATTTGGACTGCATGTCCAGAGCGAATCGTTATGTAAATCGGGTTGTACTGATCCCGCTATGTCGGTGTTTCTGTGTCGAATAGCTGTAACATCGTCCACCTGCATTAGTCGATTCCCAATACAATCTTGAGCGATAGAAAAGAGCAGCAAGGACATATGCCCCCAGATGAAAATCAACGAAACGAAGAGTTTGCCTTATCACCTGTAAATTCCTGGAGTCACATCAACAAAGAGCATCAGATTTAATGAGAAATGGGGAAAGTCCGGTTGAATATCAGGAAGGCGCAGCGTCGACCCCAAACCTGATGCAATAATTCACAGCAACCCAGAAACAACATCTCCAATCAATCAATCGATGAATTAATGGCAAAGGTGATGTTATCGTGCCTGAAAAACCTGAAAGTTGGCATCCCCTTTCACCCAGTGACTCAACGGAATGCAGAAGTCACAGAGTGCACCAGCCCTGGGGTAATCAGGTCGTCAGCAGTACCATACATCAGACATTACAACACAAGTAAATATAAACACCGATTGCCTGTTACCGTTACAACACGTGTAGATTGATTCTCCACTGCATCAATTCACCTTAGCAGACCAAGATGAAAAAAAATGTATTTTTAAAATCGGTAGAACAGTGGAAGCGTGTGAGCCAAGATTATTGACATTCTACTCCACTTGTGCATTCCCTCCTGATGAACAAGGATAAGAGAGTATTTCAAACGATTAGCAGGATGCTGTTAATAAGAAAACCAGAGGCATCCCGCTAGTGGAACAGTTATGATGAATCGCAGTTCTTTCACCCTTGACAAGCCTGGACGACACTAAATCCCAGAGGAAGTTGTCATTAAGTGGATGATGGAGAGAGCATTGCATCCAAGGGTGGAGTCCAATGGAAACAAACTCCTGGTATTCGCCATTGTGCTAACGTCTTGATCACCGATGATGATGAGGTTGTTGCAAAAAAATATTGCACCTCAATCCCCAACAATGGCTTCAGCAAGAAGTTTTGCAAGCTAGGCGTTTTGCTTTGCAACTCCAACTCAACAATTACGTGATTAGCTGGATCCATGCTTGTGTTATTTTTTTAAATCCCTTTTTGTTTACCTTTTTCAACCGGTTATTCACGATTTAATGGCACAATGATCTTCGGGTGTTCAAATATTCTTTCTTATGGCGTCAGGCGCTATTCAACATTCCGCTTAAATACATGGATAATGATTCAGCTTGTAGATAATAATTGCTGAGTTGAAACTATGAAAACGAGAAGATGTCCCGTTAAGTTAAATCCGCATACCTGGTGCATTGGCACTTTAATGATCGGTTATACGGGATCGTAATGTTTGGTAACTTGGTGATGGAGATATTTTAATAAATTGAGTGCATGCAGCAGGTGGGGCTTGGGATTTCATGTAGTGGGGACCGTTCGGGATAATTTTATCAGAAAAAATTGTCGAAAAAAGAAACTGGAGAATAATTACCGCGGTAATTTCGCATCCTGTGAGTTTTCTCGGGGAAATTTGCCGCGAAAAATGAAAAGCGCTTTTTGTGAACAATCTCCGCGAAATTTCATGGGCCGTAGGGTGACGCGGAAGGAGTACTTGATTTATCCTGGAAGCTAAGGGAAAATTACTGGTGCCAACGGAATGATTACGTATTTCCGGTCGAGTTTTTATGGTGGAGATGATAAAAATCGCTGCGTTCCCCAGATTTATGGGGATGGAGAATTACGCAGGATTGCGTCGTGTGATGCGGAAAAACTTGTTGATAAGGAAAAAGATTATAAAATTTTTGATTATGCTTGTCATTTTTTATAATTAGACAAAAATAAAAGTAATCTCCTTTCTCTCTTTAAATTTAACATACGAGATGAGTTTATTCATTGAGATTAATTTAGAATAGAAAATGCATTTGTAATCTTGTAATTAACAAATCAAGTACTTCACTGTTTTCCATTTAATCCAATTGAAAATAACGAGAATATTTTATCCAATCAAATTTCCGCGTAAATTCCGGAGAAACCGCGGATTAGATTGGCATTCAGAAATATACCGTTTCTCGATTTTATTTTATTATTCAACGACTCACAAATTTCCATAGGTTTATGATTTTTTGCAAAAGTTTAAACGGTTTATTTTTTCCTGTCATTTTTACCAACGATTCCTCAGAAATTTGTAAAAAACTCAAAAAATGAGAAGATATCGGCAATAACTCTTTGAAAATTCCTTTATAAGGAGACGAAGAGATGAAAATGTCTGGTTGTCGTCGCCCTTCAGAAATCAACTCAAGGTCGACTTTTCATGGGCAATTCTTCAGGTTCTTCTGTATCATTCTTTCCTGTTGGTTTTAACCTAGGAGGTTCGAGAATATTCGAGAATAATCCTAAGAAAGTTTGCAGCACGTCCTGAATGCCATACTTGTGGCATTGTTGTTTACACGCGATGGTGGAAAAGAAAGTAAAGCGAGGAGAGATGATGGGCTGAGGCTTTTCTCAGTCAACAAACACTCAGTTTTTCTCGGCTAAACTGACCTTGAGGACAATTTCCCTCATCTATTATAATAGGGTAGACCCAGTTATCCATTGTGGGGGGGAAAATAATGAACAGATGTCGGTCAACACTGGTGATGGTAATTGGTTTAATTATTGCATCAACTAATTTATTGTTTTATACTATCACACCTTCTCTCGTTCAAGATGGAAATTACCAGAAATTACCTTTTTAATTGCGGGAATCAAAACTGTCAGCTAAGTCACGAAAAGTTTTTATAACATCTCGCGACATGCAATTATTAATTAATTATTAAGTTTCTTGTTATTAATAACAATTGAAAATGTTGGAATTTTTATGTATCTTTTTTAATCGCAGAAATATCTGGTACAATCGTAGAGATCGGTAACTGTGCGAAAATATTTTTCAGAGTCTGATTGATTATTTAGTAATTATTTAAGGACGACAGTTGTGATGTATTAATTAATTGTTTTTTTCCAATGTTTTATAACATTGGAACAATTATTTTTCATTCATTTGTTAATGAGACACTCGTAGAAAATCACACGTGAAATATCGGATAAGAAAAATTAAAATCTCATGAATATTTAAATAATTTTCTATTTTCACATCCACACACCCCACAAAAACTTAGAAAATATTGTAAATTCAGACAATTCTTAATTTATTTAATATTTAATATTCAAAATGTAACTAAATATTCAATTATAACAAGAAGTCCGAAAATTCCAGTTTTCATTAAAAACTGTAATTGTTTACTACGAAAAACCCATTTTTTCAAATAAAAAAAATGAATTTCGCATTATTAAAAATTTATGACATTGCGACCGAAATTTCAATAAAATAAAATAAAATAAAATTTTAACCGTGTACGCAAAGCGCTAAAATGAAGAGTTAACTGGCGAATTAAACCAAAAAATTAAAATAATTACACAAAAATGTAAAATGACCGGAAACTCAGCATTAAACCGGGATTGAGTGGTAGCGCCTGATGTTGGGCAAAATGAAAGAAAAAAAAAATGATTTCAACGAAAAAAAAAAGTATTTAGATAGCCTTAAGACGGATGTACATGGAAATAACGAGGTAGCTCCACTGCAATTTGTTCCCCATCGCGATCATTAAACTTAAATTAAGGTGACAGCCAAGTTAACGGTGAGCCACACTGCCTCAAAGATGCCAAGCAATTGTTATTTATTTTTCATAGACAACTGACATCGAGGTGAATTTATTTAATTCCATGCACATGTGGGCTTTTGTTGTACCTCAATCCACGTGAAGCCCAAATTATCCCCAGGAAATATGTAGTCCGTGAAAAATGGGGACTAATATTAAAAAAAGTGAGGCAGCTTATCAATGACTTCAATAACTTGTGAAATGAATTTATGGCTCTATTGATCAATGATCCAAGGCGCAACGGGATTTTTCCAACAGCCACGCGTTCCATTAAGCAAAAAAAAAAATTAGTTCCGTGAAACAATTTTACATAGCGCAAGCAAATTAAAAAATTCCCGCCAACTAAGTGAAGTTATTCAGTTTATTCATCCGTAATATCTTGATTGCAATTAAATAATGGAGTGCATTATTCAATTGACATCGTAAAATGTAATCTAATAATTATAAATATTATTGCCTGCGAAAATAAAATACCAATTGTTACCATAAATTGATGAATAATAAACGAACAAACTCATTGAACTAACTACCAAAAAATATGGAAATTTGGGAAAAATTTCCTGATGGGTTGAAGCAGCAATGAAAATTATTTATTTATTTGATTATTGAGTAAACAATTGTATCCGTGTACTGAATCATTTATTGGTATTTTTAAGTGGAGATGAGTGCAATGACAATGTGATTACTCTACTTTCATTACATCTGCAAGTGAAGCTCCTTGAAATGTAGGGGAAAATGAGTGACGAAAAAATATAAAACCGTTGGGATTGCAAAATCAAATTGAAAAAGAAGAATGTATTAAGTGGTACCCGGGGGGTCCCACGATGGTAACCCCCAGTTGGGTGAGAGGATTGGTCAGCTCCACTGAAAACACTACCAAAGCAATTCAATCATTGGTCGTACGGTTTACCCCCACGCAGAGGGTTCCTTGCAGGCTATATAGAAGACCCCTCACCGAATAACATCTTCAGAACTCAGAGTCAGTGTCACGGAAATCTACCTGCACTTAACAAAGTGAGTACGAAAGTTAAATCATACATATTATTTATTCGGAATGCCACGTGTGTCCAATTTAATTTCATAATCAATAACGAATCAACGATCCGTCATTGAGATCAATTATTCAATTATTGTATTAAATAAAATCAGACTTACTCAACTTAATAATTGAGAAAAGTGAGTTCTTTGTGCAGACTGTGGAGACATCAATGCCTGAACACGAAATAACTTTTAATCAATTACTAATTAATTCGTTAGTTAGTTAGATGATTTTCTCTGTTGATCGAGTTGAATTTTCCCCGAAATTTGAACTTTGGAATTTTTCGAAAACGGTCATTAGGATTACCACTCAGGTAGCATCGATTTTGACAAGAAGTGTCTCCCTAAAACCTGCAAAACAGGTAGACGGAGTTTGTCCAAGTGTTAGTATACAGTTAGAAACTAGTCGACATATTTTTCCATCGACGAGAATACCGTTTTTCAAGAGTCACGTTAGTCAGCCACTTCCTCACCGAGAAATAGCGATTTCTCACTAGCTCCATGAATAAACAATTCCAATAACAAGAAAATCGGGTGAAAAAAATCAATAGGGAGAGGGTTTAAGGGGGTCACGACCCCCTTTTTGAGTAACGGTAAAGATTCGAGTTCAATGTACCCTCGATAGGAAGTGGGCTAACAAGACCATCAGTGGTGGAATTACCGACTTCGTGGCCTTAACCACAGTGACCCACTTTCATGGTCAAGGTTTTCCAACACGAGTGAATGATTCTAGGTGGAACTCACCCGGTCGTATCGACTCGGTCAAACAGTTCTATTAAATATCTCAGGAATTTTTATCTGGTGGTCCTTCACGTCACTTGACCTGAATTCCTCTATGACAGGTGAAAAATAATTGGATCCAATCGAGAGGAGTTGGGAATGAACGAGTTGATTTTTTAGGATGTGTAGAAAGAGAAAAAGAAAAGCTACTGTCATCGTTTAAAAGTACTTAGTCAACTAGGCCATTTTCACTCATTCCAACTTTTTCGTTTTCATGAACATGAGTAATCAACTGACGCGTTTGCTCTCACAGGGGAGATTAAAAAAGGAGAAAGTTTATGACGTGAGACTGATGTCTCATTTCATATTCGTGGATTAATTCTTTCAAGGTCAAGTTGGTTAATTATAGGCTAATTATTGATGAGTTTAACTATTTTTGTTGCAGAATGGAATACAATAAATTTGTAGCACTGTGTTTGGTTGCTCTTGCAATTGGGCAAGCTGCATCATTGCCCCAGCATCCGGTTTACAACCCTGAAGAGCACTCGCCCCAGGTGAGGGAGGAAAGAAAATTCGCGGAGAAGCCCAATGTCATGAAGAAAGTTGGGCTTGATGACATCGACGATATTGGATCCAATTCAATTCAGGTAAACCTTTAAACAATTCTCCAGGAATTTTCCAGTAAATGTTATTGAATTCAATTGCAAAGATAACGAGACGATTTAGATAATTAGTAAATTCTCTAGGAATATCTCCGAATTGAGGGGAGATAACGAAATTTTTGTGAATACCTTTTCTGTAGCTCTCATCCCTTTCTGTAAAAGAGATCTTAAGGAAAATTTTGCTGTCTTTATTAGATTCAGAGATATCTCTGGATAACTAGACTGGGGAATCTTTCCGACTTCGTGACTGAATTCGATTTAGGAGTAAAAAATATATTAACTTTCAAGTTTCACGGAAAATTCAATGAAATTTGAAAAATTTAGAATGACTAGCTAGAGAGAATAGCTAGAGAATTGTAAAAAAATAATTAACTGATTTGATAATAATTTTTATTGAATATTTCTCGCCGTGCTGTAATTCGTTTTCCAACACAAAAATTTGTCTCGGTCCACGATTAATGAGGGCTTTCGTTCCAGGAGGGTGGAGTAACTAGTTTTTCATGGTCGAATATGCTGGGTATGCTGATGCAGATGCTTCTCGGTCCAACTGCAGGGATCACCAGCCCGAGCAAGAATGATATCGATGACGGAGGTGCACCAACCAGCCCATGGTCTAATCTATTGGCCATGGGTCTACGGGTTATCACTGTTATCCTTGGGGGTCCCCAGGGGCCCGATGGCGTCGACAAAGTCGATAATGCCCAGAGCAGTCCCATGCAGGTAAGAGAATCTCCTTCCAGCAATTACAAGTCACGATTACAAATTGAAAACTTCAGTTATTCCATCGCAAATTTCTGGTCGTGAAAAACTGTCCTAATCATTAACTCAGAGAAAAATACGACTTTTAATGTCACAAAACTAATTTATAGAGCCAAAATTATTATCTTTCGGATATTTCATTAATTAAAAAATGGATTTAATTTTGTGAGTCAAATTTTTTAAAATTAGATATCCGAAAAGCTCAGATTAATTAAATCATTAATTAGAGGTTTTCATATCGAAAAGAATACAAATAATCCATGCAAGGGAAAATTCTCACAAAATTCTTCTGGAATTTCACTTGTTCTCAATCATAGAGTTGAAAAAAATCCGTCATCCCCTCATTCCTTGAATTCTTCACAATTTCAGGAATGTAATTTCAATGTTTCGGATTACTTCATGCAACGAATTCGATCTAGTGTTTTTAAATCTCATACTTTCTTAGCTCAAGACATTATTTTTGTAGTGTGAGGTCATTTTTTCTCTAAAAGTAAAAATTGTATAATGCAATCTTCAATAGAACCTAGACTGCACTTTTAGTTTTTTATTGAGCTTTCGTTTTATGTAAATACTATATTGCACAGTGACAAGACGAGACTACTCTCACACGATCGCTTGCTCCTATCACAGATGAATTTCCACTACCGAAGGAAAATCTTTTTTTTTAATTGTTTATAACTGTCACGCCGACCCGTCGCAACTTTCCCTACACGACTCGCCTCATACCCTTGTATATTATTTCCTCCAGTAAGCTAGAAAGATGATTATCAGTCGGAAAGCAACTTAGCAATTATTATAGAATGGAGAAAAATCGGTGGAATGGAAAATTCGTGGATAGATTGTGAGTTGCATCGGGTTGGGTGGTAATGAATGAAATTTGTAAATATATTGAATGAGAAAGAACACCTGGTGTGGGTTGTTTAGGAAGTATTGACCATGGTGCTAGGGGCATTCCTGGGACAGGGAAGAAATCCCGACCAAGTATCGACAATGGCTAAACAAGCTTCTGAGGTTAGTAATAATCCTGTTTCCCTCACACTATCATTGTGCTTGCAGAATTGATTTTTCAACTATTTCAATGTTTTTTGTAAAAAGTACTCTATATTGTCTCAATCCTCGTATCTATAATGAGAGAACAATTCAGTAAAATGTTGTAAACCAATTTGTTTACGGCTAAAAACGGATATTTTTATTTAATTAGATGTAAATCAATCAGACATTTTGTTTATGTGGTTATTTGATTAATTTAATCTTTTGATAGATTCGCGTCAATTCACTATCTCTTGCAAAATACCGAATGATAACAAATAAATTATAGTTACATAATATCGAGACCGAAATTTTATTAATAATTATTAATAATTGTTCAAAACCGAATTATTTATTACTATTCTATTTATTTTTTGTGACTAGTGAGAAGTTAAAAAATTTTTTATAATCTTTTTCATTGAATTGAACTCCGAGATTTCAATTAGTTGTTGTAAACAAATTTATTTAATTCAATATTTAACAGTTGCAATCACATCTGTGTTTGCGACTATTCATTAACTTGATTTCCTAGTGTCAAAACAATTTTTTTTTCAGTTACTAAATTTTTTTCTCAGTGTATTTATTGCTTAGATTATAAGTACTCTTAGTGAATGTTACATTCAACTTTTCTTTACCCCTCGAGAAGTTCATCAACCTTGTCATGAACCTGTTGGAAGCCCTGAAGACATCCTTCTCCCATCGCTCATTCAACGCACGTTCTCTTGGAAAACGCGATTCAGTGTCTGAGGCAGGTGTTGCTTCCATAATTATGCTCAAGGTAATTAAACCATTCTATTTCATGTTTCATATAGAATTTCTGAAGAAATTGGCAGTAAATCTGATAAAATTAATTATTATTAATTGGAGAATTCATTATGAGTTACGCATATGATGAAAAATCATAGTTTTATTGATAAATTGGAAAAATTTGTGGATTGTTTAGGGATATATGCGATCGATGAAAGCATATAGCAATGGTGGAAAGAACGAGGATGATGAACAACGTGGATGTGCAGAACGTATCATCTGTGAAGCCAGTGCTGAGTGTGCAGCTGATAGCCCGAAAACGTCCTTACTCTTCTGTCAATTAGGATCGTAAGTCTCAATTAAAAAAAAAGGCTCTAACAACTCAAGAAATGTTTAAACTCGAGTTCAGAATCATGAGATAAACCCGGAATTTTCTGATTTCGTAAACTGGAGATTGAGTTATGGGGATTAATTCTCTTTCGTTTATTCAATTCAGATACGCAGCCAGCTGGTACCTTCAAGGCCAGGGTGGAGTCCACCTGGAGGCTCTGTATGATGCTGCACGTCGAGGACGCAGCGGTGAAAACTGCAGAACTCTCTTCGTAAATTGTAACGCAGTTTGAGCATCACGAGCCCTATCACTACTTCACGAGGAATATCGAAATTAATCTCATCCACGATGCAGAGAAATATTTATTCGAACTTATCGTTGCCTAAAGAGAAGTTGTAATAAGAATAATCGGTCGTCAAATCGAAATTCAAATTAATCGATCAAGAAGATGAAAAATTCAAGGATTTCACATGGACGTAGACTGAGAAACTCTCGAGGCTTGGTTGGATTTCAATGCAACTGTTTAACTAGTTCAACTCAGCCTCGACCAATCGATAAACTATTCGATATTTATTTATATTTATTACTGTGAAATGATTGCGCGAGTGCATGAGACAGAATGAGAAAATTGTCGTAATTTTTTACAACTCCATTGAAACATCTGGAAGCGTTAATTTTGTCTCGACACCGATTCGCGTGGTATTAATTAATCTGTAGCTAGTTTTTTGTATGAACTCGGAGGATAATTTTTATGGGAGGAAGACGAGCTTAGAACTGATGGCTTCAAATGTGGATCGGTGCAGAGAGAATTGTCACCCTCGAGTGGAAAGATGGAAAAAAATCATCATTAAAACAGTAGTTTTGACACTCTGAGGATTTGTCATGCCCTCCCAGCTATTTATTTCATACGTTAGCCATCTCAGGACGTTTCCGCTTCACACACCCTAAATTTTATTATTTCTGTATATATTTATTTCACAGTATCGCAAATTTTTTTTTTGTTAGGACACACGTGAATACTTTAGTAGTAAGTTGTATGTTCGTGTAGTATGACTGTATCCACTTATTTTAATAAATAATTGAATAAAAATTGTTGCTGATTATGTCGGTATTCTTCTTCCTCCCAATATGAGGCTGTAATTAACGTAATTGATGGAGGAACTCTGTGGAAATGAAAATGAGGATGGCGAACCGCGAATTCTTATTTCACGCGATATCGTCCTCTTTTTCTTACGCATGACGTGCTATATATTTAATAGAACACAAAGGACATGGATTCATTTTACTGGAGCAAGTGCCTGTGAAAATTCACGGCCCTCGAGTGTTCAACAAGCCATAGATAAATACCTCTTCGTGTGAAGAAACAGTGACACATTGTTTTTGGGATGATGAAACTGCCAGTTCACTACCAGTCGTCTCCTGGGAAAGTCCTCGTACTTGGGGAAGAATTACGAAATATTCAGACTTTCCGCATTTCACTTGTCAATTTTCCTGGTGGATGAGTCCTTCGGTGATTCAGGAATAATATCAGGAAATACCGAGGTTCGTTCTCTTTATTTTCAAAGATTATCCAAGTACCTTTTGTAAATAGTTCGCGAAATAATTCGCAGATTCTAAAATGTTTCATCATTTTAATCATCACGAATTATTATTCTTGAAGAATTGTTTTTGTTAAATCACGGATTATTTCACAGTACGGAAAATTGTAAAAAGTTGACAAAAAGATCGGGACCAATTGTCTTCTTATTTAATTATCATTCCGATTTTTCAAAGGAAAAATGTTAAAAAATCAGGATTATATCCTCAAATGTTGAGTAATTACAGTCCATTCTTGCATATTTATAAGATAATTGTTTTGTGAGTGGAACTGCAATCGTTTCTGAATTTTTTGTACGGGGTCTAGATGACATTGAAGGCTCTGCTGAATTGGGGAGGTTTTGGTAATTTTGGAAAACCTCAGTACACTCCAGTTGAACGGTGGCATGGTGGGTACGTAGGTCGTGGAGGACATGGAAGCTCTTGGGACCACAAGGCCCATGGACATGGGTGAGTTATCCACTAAAGAAAACTAATCACTCTCAATTAATTTCTTTCGTTCTCACATAATCTCTGTACCGTTTCAATTACCAGTTGTTTTTTTTATTTCACTCAATGGATCATCAATTAACTAATTACGCCTCCAGGCATTACAAAAAGGGTGGCGGCAAAGGAGGAGGTGGAAGTGCAGCCTTGAGTGCATTGACACTCCTGGCATTCCTGTTTCTTCTCAATGTCATGCAGGTAAAAATCACAAATCCAATTATCACTGATTTATTTTTCACGATGAGTCCTTGGATCACTCCCCGGTGCATAGATATCTCGAAAATTTTCAAGGGGACCGCAGAACTAAAATGTCGAAATGCCATAATTAAAAAAAAAGGGTAAAATCAGCATATTTGTTAATAATAATCTATTCCAAGTTTCATTTAAAATTCTGTTTAACGCGTTAGCTACGAAAAACAGCACTCGTTGAGGTCTCTTATTAATACGTAATATTGTTAAATAAATAATATATTTATACATTTGTTAATTTACACTCGCATTTGGGGCGCGTTTTGCGGTAATAATCTGATGAGGGCACACGTAAAAAAAATGGCATCCTAAAACGATTGAACAAGTACTCCATTTTTTTGCCGCCATTTTGATATGTATTCTGCAGTACTAAAATCGTGGCAATGATAATAATAAAAATAAAAGCAATAATAATAATAGTTATTATAATTAGTAATTATTTCTATTCAAATTAATCACTAAAACTACAAATAATAAATGATCATCCGTTAAATAATACATGATTATATATTAATAATATCATTATTAATAATCCTGCTTATTATTAATGCAAGAATATATCAATATAATGATAATAATAATAATTATTATATATTAAGTAAAAATTGGCATACGTATGCGGATAATATTGAAAATTTGTTGAAACGATTGAACAAGTACTCCATTTTTTCGTCGCCATTTTGATATGTATTCTGCAGTACTAAAATCGTGGCAATGATAATAATAAAAATAAAAGCAATAATAATAATAGTTATTATAATTATTAATTATTTCTATTCAAATTAATCACTAAAACTACAAATAATAAATGATCATCCGTTAAATAATACATGATTATATATTAATAATATCATTATTAATAATCCTGCTTATTATTAATGCAAGAATATATCAATATAATGATAATAATAATAATAATTATATATTAAGTAAAAATTGGCATACGTATGCGGATAATATTGAAAATTTGTTGAAATCTCGTGTGATTGATACATTAACGCAAATCCCGTGGGAGAATAATATTGATATTATTATTTATTTGTACTCTCTGATATTGCAGCAATCTATTAATGACAACAACGCAACTGTAGTAACAACAACCGCGGCTACAATATTTTTACGAGACGTAGGCAGTGATCTCACCGCCAGAGAAGAAGGTATTACCCCAAAGCCGAGGATTTCGAGGGAAGCCCGAGATTTCGACGAATATGGGGATGAACCACCCCCTCAGGAGACCGAGAAAGGAGACACCTTTGGGTTCGATCCTCATCCCCCATGTTCCCGATAATCCTCATCCCCAGAGTTTCAGAGTTCCACGGAATGAACTCGATAAATTATTTATTCATTTATTCACTTATCCATTTTCTCTTTTCCATTTTTTATATCAAAACATTTATAAATACATGATCGTCCAATAAGTAAGGAATATTTATTATTTTATTGAAAAATTATTAAAATAAATAAAACATCTATTATTTAACGGATCATCCAATAAGTAAGGAATATTTATTATTTTATTGAAAAATTATTTAAATAAATGAAACATCTATTATTTAACGGATGATCATTTATTATTTGTAGTTTTATTGTGGTAATTTCAGTAGAGATAAATGAGCGTGGAAAAATATATAGGTAAAATTATCAGATAAATAATATCTTTGCATATATAACATTGTTATCGCTTATTTTATCAGTTACCAGATGATTTCAAATGTATTCACTCTGTGAATGATCATAAAATCTTCAATGGCGAGAAAATATAAAAATCGTTTATTTTCCTCAGCTGCGAATCAATCGATAATTCATGATAAAATTTACTTAAAAAAAAAGTTCAGTTCCGCCTTGAATAATTTATTCATTAATTTCACGAGATGGGGAAAAAGTAATGATGCGAACGAGAAAATTTCAAAACACATAAACATTTTATTTTTTTTGTCTCTCGAATGTGATGTTCGAATGAAACCAAAATTCTCTTCATCACACGACAAATTTCTCTCACCAATCATTTCCACTGTTCTTTGTTCTTGTTTCTGTGATCATTCTCTCTTCATTCTTTGGTTTTAATAAACCGAGTCTTATTTACATAACATTAGAAACATTTAGATATTTTTCATCCGTTTTTCATAATCTTAATTATTGAAAATAATCGGTAAACATATCGGTATGAGCTCCGTCAATTGAATAAATTTTATTCGTACTTCTCAATAGATTGTTCAATCGATAAATATTCGATTTTCATCGTGAGCTCACACGCACGAATCAGAGACTTGAGTTCAGCGAGAAAATTCTCGTTCTTTTAAATTCCTGAGGGAATGCAAAGAGCAAATGATAGTAAAAAATACAAAAAAAAAATGATATCAAACAGGATAAAAAAAGTGTGTTCACATTGGTTTATATAAAATAACGTTCAACAAGGATCAGAGTGAGTGTTTTGTCTATCTCCCGTTTTCACGTTTACAGTATTCATTTCCTTTCAAGAATTATTTCATAACGAGGCGCATTCGACAGCCTGAGGCATTGGTATTCATATAATATATCGGTATATTCTTTAAAATTTTATATATAATAGTTTTTTTTTGAATCTTTCACTTTCTTGTCTAGACACCAAAATTCTAAAAAAAAGGGTAAATCAATGAAACAGCATTCAATTTATTACATGATCCACTAATGTGGAACTAACTAGGATGTCTTTCGAGTCTGTCGACTGGTTTTTAATTCTTCAAGATAATCTAACGCTTCCACTCTGTTATTCCCATTCCTTTGGCTCGTTACAACGAACAGGACTGTGGGATAAGTCGCAAGACGACAGGTACGATTTAAAAATGTTCAACAAGTCTGATACTCGGTGTAGCATCGTATTTTGAGAAACCACAGGCAGGTGAAAAGACTTTTATTCCACCAGGACATATCCCATTTGTCAACAGAATTTTCATCCCCATGTTGACACCGAGGATTTGTCGTCTTGCATTTCTTCAGGGAAATTATACAAGGAGATAACTTGGCATTTCATGAAACCTCGCAAGCTCTAAGAGAGTTTTCTCCGCGTGACAAGGCCAGAAAGAGCTAGATAAATTTCACTCTATTTAATACAACGCTTAATTCACTGGGAGAAAAATACTAATGTAGCGATTACCACATTCATCTCCTCATTCCATTTCCCCGGAGAATTGATATCACAAGACAAATGATCACAAATTTCATCACAAGGACCATTGATTTCCAAATAATGGATCACATGGGTAATTTGTCACGAAATCTTTTATTACGGGTTATTTTGATCACGGGTCGATAATGGCGAATAATATAGTGGCATTTCAGGGAAGAGTTTTATTATTCTGGATTATCTATTTCTGAA
This sequence comes from Fopius arisanus, assembly GCF_000806365.1. NCBI lineage: Eukaryota > Metazoa > Arthropoda > Insecta > Hymenoptera > Braconidae > Fopius > Fopius arisanus. The sequence continues at coordinate 314,347 of NW_011887800.1, read as the reverse complement.
TTGCAGTCTTCGTTTAGTTTCCCACCATTATTCATATACTTTTTTTAAACTATGTCGTTGATTATTCCGTTCAATACATCAAATGTCAAATTATAAATAAAGGGAAAGATAATTTTTTTCTATTATCTATTCCTGGATTTTAATTATCATTTAGATCTGGTGTGAAGATGCGTCTATTTGATAGCGTGATATAATCGTAATGTGGTAATATTTTCTGTGATCAATTGCCGTGTGATTGTCATGGGATCAATAGCGGTATAATGCGCGCAATTCTCTCATTATAATTTCATCGTAATTGGGGGAATATCGTTTAATTCTAAAACCGCGTGATCACACGAAATGGCAAAATCCTCACGCAGTCACACACTCGAAATATTTCTCTTTAACCGTATGATTGAACACAATAGAGTCCTCTCATAATAGAAAATACGCCTAGGAGGTAACGAGGGATGGACTAGGATTTTTTAAATTTTCATCTCATCAAAGTCGAGGGAAAATAATCCAGAAATTTTCTTGAGCAGAGAGAGAGCGATGTAACGAATAATCGTAGTGATGATTGAAGTACCGAGAGGATGTAACTCTATTACCAGAATATTTCAGGTTATTTCACCATTAATTTGATTTTTCCTTCTATAATTCGCGTCGATGACCCTATCGCATTGTAATCGCAGTCTTAAATACCAACTGTTATGTATTCACTTCATATACTCAATATCTTTCAAGAAAAATTCCATTTGGACCTGCTAAAGGCTCGACGCAGTACGCGTGCTTAGATTAATCTTAATTTCAAAGTGATGGTCTCCGTTTTTTTACGATGAATAACAATTTTAGACCAGCTAGTTGAATGATGAATTAAAATTCACGAGCATGCTCACTCCTCAATTATCTCCCGTTCCAACTCCCCCCAAAAGCTTCAAATAATCGATTAAATGTATTCAGTGCTCTACAATTAAACCGAGAAAAAATAAGCTCCCTTACGAAATTAGCCGAGTGTACAATTTCCAAGCAAAACCAACGACCACTATCGATTCCCTCCTGATGTAGCCATTCATCGAGTTTAAATCGTTGCAGTTGCTACCAGCCACGTCGACCCAATTCTCCCATCCAAACTTTTGTCCTTTAATTCATTTTTTTTTCTCACTCTACTAACCCAATAACTAATGTAGGTCAAACTCGTTACACTAAATGTTCACAAAGTCTCCAGCCCGTGTCACACTTGTCCAGGAGAACCATTTCACAAAAAACTGTCACAGCTTCACTGACAACGAGCACAACAAACTGAAAGCACTCAAAGCACTCAAAGTACTCAATAGTACTCAATAGTACTCAATGATGTGAACAAACTCGAATTAAATAAAAACACTATTGATTATGGCTGAGGGGTGTCGTCAGTCTCCTCCTGGGATATGATACTCGATCTGTTAGAGCCAACATCAAGATCCATGGAGAATGGCTTTCCAGTACCAAGTAGTGCCTGTGTACCAGCTGTCTCCTCTATACTCAAGCTGCACTCCAAGGAGCTGTCACTGGAAGTAAAGAAAGAGACTTCTACCAATCATCAGAGTTATCATGGTGTACAGCTGAGGTGTCCCACCCGAATAAAAATGAAGAGTATCGTACAAGTGTGGGTTTACCTGACGATACTGGCACGATCACCAGAGCTGCTTGGTACATTACAATTTTCACCATTGCAATTGCGCTCGCCATTACTGCTGCTGCACGACGATGTCCTAGTGACAGATGGAGCTGGTGCACTTGAACCAGCTGTTGGATCCCTCGTGGAAGCTCTTCTCGATTCCTCGTGACACTCACACCTGCACTCCTCGGGTTGTACATAACTGTAACCTTTGGCCTCATCCTCAGCACGGGGAATTGTCTGGATTCGCTTGGGAGCTTTTCGCCTCTCGGGTATCTCCTCGAAGTTTATCCAGTTGCTGGGACGAGGGGCAGAGGCTCGTGGAGGCAGTGGTGGTGGTGGACTCGGTGTTTTTCCACTTCGTTTCGAATCAGGTGCCACTCTTCCAGCAAATTCACTGAATGTATTTGTCACGTGTTTTCTCGGGCTTTTGAGCTTGAAACTGTCTTCCCTGGGTAATGATATCTTCATTCTATCAGTTCTCTTCTCGTCGTGAGCTGTTTGCAGGACAAATTCATCGAGGAGAGTTGGATTTATTGGTGTTGTGGATCTTGGCCGCTCTATTGGTATCGTTTTCACTTCTTGGAGACGTTGTTTCACGGGGAGCATTGGTACAGCAACACTTTTCTCTAGAGGCAGGGTCGTTGGCACGTAGGGGAGGTCCTCCTCGAAGCTCTCTTCATTGAATAATCCTTTTCTCTCGTCTGGCAACTCTTCAACCGGTTTGGCAGCCTTGTTCCTGATGAAATCGATCTCAGAGTCTCGTTCGGATTCAGAGCTGTTGTGATCCAAATCAGAGACGACACTTGGAGTTTTCACCAGGCTTTCGAGTGGCTTTAGAGTCTCTTCGAGTCGTGAGGGCTCTTCTAGGTTCTTTGGCTCTCTCGGAGGCTGAGCAAGCTGATGAGTTCTCTCTGGTTTCTCTATGGGTTGGGCGAGTTCCTTCACCTCTTTACTCTTTCGTTTTGGTTTTGGAATATCTGGTTTTCGTGGCTCGATCGAGTCTCGAGAGGAACTTGATGGGATTCTCACATCCTCCGGTGGTTTTGGCTCATGACTGGATGCTGGTCTTGACTGTACATCGATGTGCTTTGCCGTTTGAATACTTGCTCTGGAATCTCTTGAGGAGGTTTTCGATATTTCAGAGTCCTTTGATGCACTCTGGGGCAGGGGACTTTGGGAGTCTTCTCTCGTCACTGATGACTCGATTCTCGCTTCTGTTCTTATCCTCGTCACTGATGCACGATGCTCGATCGATGCTTCTGTTATGATACTACCTGTTCTAGGTTCGTTATCGTATTCGTCCAGTAGTTTTGTCGGCGTCTCCAAGGGGATCGAGACACTCTCGGATGGGAGAGCTTCTTCGTAGTTCCTGGAGTCTGCGTGGAGGCTGATGAAGATTGAGTCCTCGTTTCTCCCGGGCCTGTCTCCCTCGAAACGAAACTCCACGTGTCCAATACTATCTAGGGATGTGTTGCCAGATGCTGCGTCGTGCTCTGGAGTTGCCAAGTCGTCTGTACTTTTCTTTCGTTCTCGTTTTTTGAATAAACTCAATGTCGATGTGAATACGTTTTTGTTTTTTTGCGTTGAACCCTTGTCCACTGAGACTCGTTCCCTCGATTTCGAACGACTTCGTAAACTTTCTGTTGTGTCTCTTATTTTTGATGTTATACTGCGACGTGGTTTTGTGGTTGGGGTGGGTGACTCTGGGCTCAAGACGCTGCCGTCTGCTCTACTCTGTGAATGGAATTGGTTTTAAGATTCATGAGGTATTCTTCAGATGTTCCTAGAAACTGGAATACAAACTCTTAAATTCGTTGGAAAATTTAAAGATAATTCATTCATTATTCAAATTACATTTGGCCCAATAAAAATATTAATTTCCTCTGTTAACTTTTTACTTCTTTAAACATAAATCGAAAGCCTTGACTTAGTACTTGAAACTTGTTCGAATATTAAATCCCGGGGAATCGGGCACTTGGAAAATTTACGAGTTTCAAGTCGTTTTCTGTTCTTAGGATTAAAAAATTATGGAATATTGAACTTCCAAATTTGTAATCGTACTTTAATATTTTGGGACTGGAGGGGAAGCGAATTCGGATAATCGGACTATATACCCGCTGCGAACTGAATTTTTTCATAGAAAATTCGAATACGAAAGAAATTTATTTTTCGGCTTTATTTTCCATGAAATTCAATTCCTCACTGAACGAAACAATAGTTTGTTTGTATTTTAGAGTCCGGAGGGAGTAGAATCGGTGAACTGAAAGGTACGCGAAAAAATGAATCAAGGAGAGGTGCGACTATAACGGGATTCGACTGTATCTAAAAATTTTATATTGATTTTTAATTTTTTAAACAGAACAATTAAATCTCGGAATAATGAATCCTATGTTTTTTATACTTTCACAGTGTATATATGTAAATATTCACTGCTTGTAATTTTTTTAAGTACCAAAGTACCAAGTACTATTGAAATTGTGATAGAAAAATCAAAGTCTGTAAATCCCTCCAGGACTTACGATACGAAAATTCGTAAGTATTAATATAAATACTTCGAAATTCGAATATCATCTAGTACTCAAGAGTAGAATAATTCATAAATAGTCCGAGAGACAAGGACTTAGGACTTTAAAAAATGATATTTTTCGATCGCTACCTAGGTGATAATTTCCCAAGTTCAACAAGAATATTAGAGTTCCGTAAAATACTCTAAATTTATTCACCTTACCTTGAATAATGAAGCAAAACTACTCTTTCGTGATACTGATGACGGACTAGGTGTTCTCGAGCCTTCCAATTCCCTGACTTTTTGATGCCTCGGTAATTTGGGACTCCCCGATAAACTCCCAATACTCGGTGTTGTCTGCACGACATCCTTAAAATTCTGAACTTTCTTCCGTTTATCGTTCAAATCTAGGGTCGCAGGCTTCTGTACCTCCTGACAGGACCTAATGGATTGCTCATCAGGATCCTTATGGGGCGGTGGCTTCCTTATTATTGGCACCTGGGAAATGTCAATTTATCGGTAGTAATTGGATTCTCCCTCAAGTGACGTGGAGAACTCGAGTATCAACAGGTGTAAAATTAACACAGGAATTCTGAGGGAGTAACGGGGACGATGAGATGGAGTGGGAACGATATGACGTGCCTGATTAACTATTCAGGGAAATAAAAATTCATGAGCAGAACAGTCAGATGCAATAACGTACAAAACGAAGTCACGTATCAATGTTTTTGTCTTTTGTCCTGTTTTTTTGTTTTTTTTTTCTTTTGTGGTTCTACAAACCTCGGGTTCTAATGTAGTCGAAAGGATTCGCCCTCACATCTACAAATGGAAGATACCAATGTGATTTACAAAACCAAAGATAATTTAGATTAATTGTACTTTTACTCTGTTAATTTATATCAACGTGAACTCGTCACATGCCCCTTAACTAAATCATTTCCGATAAATATCCAGTCACCAACAAAATACTATTGATATGCTAATCTATGGACTTGTCTTCTAAGAATTGTACCACTCAACAATACGACATTCTACTCATCTCCTCTGTGACGATTAAATCCAGGCCAAGATCGATTATTCCTACACTTTTTTTTCTCTTTCTCTCTCTCAGATAATCAACTCTATTTTAATCTATAAATAAATGCAATAATTGAAGTTCTAGTTTGTTGAATTTATACCTCGATGTTGACCTTCTCCAGGACTTTCTTAGTTATTTCAACTTCACGTTTAAAAATTTCCTTTCTCTCTTCTCGTCCACGCCTCCGTGGTTTGTCCAGTGGGTCTGGCTTTAGATTACCACCGACCATTGGCACCTTTATGGTCTCGGGAATAAGTGCCTTTGTCGTGTCAGCCTCGCGTTTCAATAGAATCTTCTCCAGGTCATCGGTCTCTGGCTTGGAGGGTTCAATAAGATTGTCTGCCAATGTTGGCTTGCTGCCACAAAATGACGTCTCCAGCAGACACTTGTGCGGACTCGGCGACCTTACATCAACCATTGATTGTATCACTCAGGAGGGGACAATCGTTTTTCAATGGGTACATATTTATCTATTGTTATTACCTGGAAGACGTGGCTGAAACGACTGAGAGTTTACCAGAGACTCCAGACCCTTGGCTACCGACGGAAGACAATCGTGAAGTTCTACCACTTATGTTCAGGAGAATTATCTCCGAGCAATTGCTGTCTTTTCTCTCTCTTTCCTGTTTTAAACTACCACCACATTCCGATTGGGTTCCATCCTCTTTTCTTCGGCGTGCTCTTTTCGCGTCTCTCTTCAGGTCTTGAGCGTGAACTGGATCTTGGAGGTCGAGCTCTTCCGTTGAGGAGCGCAGATCTTGCACGTCCTCTTTGTAACCCAGGGTTAGCTTACATCCAGTGGGAGGATCAGCCCCTGAATTTATAAATTAAATATATGTTTTAAAGACTCGTCAAAAACTATGAATTTTGGCTAAAAGAGGACAGATCATACTTAAGGATATCGCCTTGAAAATATAATTGCAATTGGAATTGGAATTGCAATTGGAATTGGAATTGGAATTGGAATTAGGATTGGGTATGTCTAAATAAAAAATCAAAATGATAAATAGGGATACCTGCGAGTAACTCCCTCTCAGGTGACGACTCTCTCGAATTGTTGCTGTCCTCATGATGAGAAGAGCTGCTAGCCCGACTGATGTCAATCCTCGGTGTACTAGGTGTCTTAAGTGAACTCCCAGGTGTAACGGGGGTGGTCACCTCCACGATCCCCGGCATTCGTGCCGTCGATTCTCCCTGCATTACAATTCAAACAGTCATTTTTCCTCAATGCACAAATGTACCTCTCAACAGTCACTTTATCGATTTTTGCTTTTTTTTTTGTTCTAGTATTGTCTATCTATTTTTGTTATGCTCTGAATTAATCCCCGATGTTGACAATTCGCATGTAGACCACGGGATTTCTGTTAGTGCATTCAATAAATCCAGTTAAACATCTATTTTGCCACAACGTTGATACAGGGAAGAGCGCTGAGTCGATTTTTTTGTGTTTTTGTTCGTCTCATAAACTCACGTTTTCCACTTCGTCGGATAGATCCTCGAAAGATGCTATCGGCGCTGGTCCAAGCTTCTTTTGATGACCGCTCGGCAATCCTGACGCCATTCTCCAATATTAACTCTATTTAAATCTAAAAAAAAAAAGAAAAATTATAAAAAAAGAGAGAAAGTTCAATCGATTCGCTACATTTGTTCCGTGCAGAAGCTCAACTGCGGATGCCTCTTGACAGCTTCAACAAGCGAATTAGATCATTTAAAAGCCAAGGGCATCTCCATTAACGTCTCGAGAGTGCAATGCAAAATGTGCAGGAATATCTTCTCCTTTTTACGCTTGTTGCATTTTTAGTGGACATTTTATTGCGAAAAGACATTGAGAGTGCTGCGTATGACAAACTGCCTGTAAAAGTCACTCTCCAGTGCAAAGTGAGCACAAAGAGCCAGAGGGCTTTCGTCGTCAACGGAATAATGCGAATCGCGTATGTCAATGTGTCAAAGACATTTCTGAATTCATACCCTTTACCTCATCAGTCCTGTCACCCGAATCCCCGGGGGAAATTCAGGATTACGAGACTGGGGATTTATTTCTCTACGTCAATTTCAATGTTTTAATAATTACGTTTTTTCCACCATAAGAAATCCGGAATTTATCCCTTTAAAAATCCTTTTTAAAACCGTCAATCTTTTAATCTTGGAAGGGCGTGACACTTCAGTCCGGAAATACCGCGGGGTAGCGAAAAATTGGATGGATGAAAAACTGTGAAAAATACTTTTATATTCATTTCATAACAGCTCAATCCATTCTCCTCGAGATCGGCCTAGCAACGGGATTACCTACCGTACGCGTTAACGAGTAATCGCTGTCATTTATCACAGGACATCTTTGTGATAACTCGATATAATCCTGACGTTTTCGATAAGACGACACTTACGTCCCAGCTCTCATGATGCAAACCAGACAAATCACCTGTAAAATCTATTCTATTTTAAATTAATCAGTGAAATCTATTCTATTTTAGAATACCAACCCCATCGAATACGAAAAAAATCACCCAATACCGATTAGGAAAAAAATTTAATTGCTCACGTGGCGTTTCTCAAATCCTCCAAACGTGTTGAATGTCAAACACCGAGAAATGTAAAAACAGCACGAACGCTTGTATTTTACCCGTGTGAGTTTACAAAGGCCTCCCCGCTAATAAGCCTCACCCTATTCTTAGATACAAACTAGTATATACACATGGCTATTTGTGTACATACAAGCCAAGCCACAGCAGCGGACTATGGGTTTAAAACCCCATTCGTCGAGAGTGTAAATCCCACGTATCAGCATATTACCGCACCATGTATGTGCTCACTTGAGGTGCATTGAACCCGATATGTCCAACAAATAATCCCCAAGTCATGGAATTAAATCCACGAATCATTCCCCCAACTGGAGAAAAATAAATTTAAAAAAAGACAGAACTAAAGATGAAAGGAGTTGTGGATGCCCGAGATAAGACATGCGAATCGATCGTTGCAGAAAGAATGGGGATAAAAACCGGAAAATATTGAATAGCCTTCGCAGTCGACCTGAATCCCGTCACAGTGACGTCGATCGTCATGACCTGACCGAAGTGCAAACGAGGTCAGTCAACCATGACACATCGATCCCGTCACAGTTAACGTTTCCCAATTTTGATTGAGCCTAATTTCCTCTGTTCCATTCCATCCAAGTCGAACTTGCTGAATATCTCTGAATAACGTATAGTAATTGACACGACTCGTGCAATAAATCCCCCACCACTTTTGAGCTACCCCATTCGCTAATACGCCTGAGGAAACGTGACTGCCAGGAGGGTTGATGCCGTTCACGCGACATCATCGTGGTGTTTGCGCTTGCCCACTCGTTCTCCAAGTGCCAAACAGGTGCAAGGAAAAGGGCTCTAATCTATCCCTATCTTGTTAAAGCTTGTGCAGCAGACAGAGACAGATAATGAGTGCTCAAGCGAACAATTGTTGAAAATATGATAATAAATTGTTGGAGAGACTCACCCAGGCTTTGCGTCCCTCCAGGGCGCGCACACACTCTGGCAAATCGATCGACTATTCCATGTCTGCCTACCGTGTGCCACCAAACACAAACCACTCACCCTCGTTAATTCTGTCAATCTCACTGTTAAAAATTCAGGCACCTCTGGGCTTTTTCCTGCTGAGTGGAGCTTGAGAGGGCCCGGTCGAGGGTGTCAGCGATTTTTAGGGAATTGTCAGTGAATTGTTAGCGATTTGTGAGCGATTTTTGAGCGATACTCCAGTCGTTGGAGAATACGATGATGATTTATCCTGGTTTTTGGTCCTCTCGGGGATGGGATACGAGCCCTCCACCTCAACTCACCCTGTCACATCACATCTTGAGTGGTTTCGAGTGAAATGAGTCTAGGGTGAAAGGGGTGACACTCTCTCGAGAGGATCGCAGCGAGTTCCAATGCCTCTTTCGTTCCATTCGCACGCTCTTCAGGGCTCAATGCTGGTGTTACTGGCCGCGTTTAATAAACACCTATTACCCACCCACC